>NC_057750.1:16085785-16149919 GCF_004010195.1 Chiloscyllium plagiosum
TACTTGTGTGGGGGATGTTTGACCATAATACAATTTCTCCTTGAGGTGGAATGTGATGTAGTTTATTCTATGACTCGGGTCCTGAATCTAAATAAAGGAATCTACAATGATGTAAGGCGTGAGTTGGCTATGATAGATTCTGAAAAGTTACTTCAAGAGATGACAGGAGAGAGGCAGTGGCAAACATTTAAAGAGTGCAGGGGTGAACTGCAACAATTGTTCATTCCTGACTGGCACAAAAGTGAGAAATATGGCCATACTGTGGCTTAGAAGGGAAATTAGAGATCGGAGATTGTATTAGATCCGAGGAAGTGGCAAGCAAATTGGCCAGGAAAAACAACCGACCTGGAGTGGGAGAGCTTAAAATTTAGCAAAGGGAGACACAGGGATTGATTAAGAAAAGGAAAAAGGAGTACAAGTGTAAGCTTATGGGGAACATTAAAACTGACAGTAAAAGTTTCTCTAAGTATGGGAAGAGAAAAAGATTGCTGAAGACAAATGTAGGGACCTTACAGGCAAAAATAGAAATTTATAATGGGGACCAAAAAAATGGCTGACCAATTAAATACACACTGCGGTTCTATGTTCACAAAAGATGACACAAATAACATACCAGAAATGTTGGGGAATATAGGGTTAAGTAAGAGGGAGGAACTGAACAAAATCAGTATTAGTTAAGAAACCTTTAAAATTACAGGAATAAATATGGTGAATGTAAGAAAGACGTTCCTGATAGCCGGGGAGTCCAGAAACGGGGGCAACAATCTAAGGATATAGAAGTAAACCACTTAGGACTTAGATGATAAAAACTTTTCTTCACCCAGAGAATGGTGAGCCTGCGAAATTCGCTACTACAAGAAGTAGTCAAGGCCAAAACATCACAATGATTTCATGAAGGCGTTGATATCTCATTTGGAGCAAGGAATTAAAGGATATGGGAGAAAATGGCAACATTGTGATTAGCCGTAATCACAATGAATGGTGGAGAAGGTTTGAAGGGCCAAATGGCACATTCCTGTTCCTGTTTTCTATGTTTCTCTTCGATGAGTGGAGCTTATCCCATGAAGTCAGTTAACCCTTTCAGCTACTAAGTGTTGCACACAGCTGTTGAAAAGACAAATATCTCAAAATCAAAGCAAAGTAAAATCTGAAATTCATCTGCTCAATTTAAACATGGGACAAATTGTACATATGAATTTATTCAGAGAGATATTTGTTAACATAATTAACAAAAATGTTCAGCTTTCAAATAGGGCTGTCAGTCCTTCAGGATTATCATGATATCGCTAAAGAACTGGAGATTGATCTCTAAGGCCTTACAGCGAGTGGTTACTATGTCAACCCACTGGGAGTATACATAGGCCAGAGAGGCATTCTTTTCTTCAGTGTATTGTCATTCCTCAGGCTTTGTATTGCTGAATAGGGGGACTGGTAAGGGGATATAAACAGCAAGTCCTAACATACTCTCTCGAAGGCCAGAGTGTCACTATCAAGCATTAATAAAATTTTGGTGGCCAACACGTTCCTCCCCTTTTCATGACCAGATGACCCGAGTATTTGTTCATCAGAACAGCACAGGTTATCATGGAAGACATTGTAAACATATACATTTTTTAAAATGAGCTTAATTCATTTGAATGAATTTTCATTTTGGTTCCTTTTGGAAAATATTTTTAAAATGCTAATTCATGATTGGTCTTACTTATTTGTTAATTTGCATGTTTCATTTTGATTTATTTGCAATTAATTGGTGTTTTATGCAATTTTATTTCAAAGCATTTCAAGCATATTCACAATATTTTTATGTTCAAGTTGTAATTCCTCAAATTATAGATTCATGGTCTTCATGCATGGTGGCACAGTGGTTCGCACTGCTGCCTCACAGCACCAGAGACCCTCAGGCAACTGAGTGTGTGGAGTTTGCACATTCTCCCGGTGTCTACGTGGGTTTCCTCCGGGTGCTCCAGTTTCCTCCCACAATCCAAAGATGTGCAGGTTAGGTGAATTGGCCATGCTTAATAGCCCATAGTGTTAGGTGAAGAGGTAAATGTAGAGGAATGGGTCTGGGTGGGTTGCTTTTCGGAGGGTCAGTGTGGACTTGTTGGGCCGAAGGGCCTGTTTCCACACTGTAAGTAATCTAATCTATATTTGATCATCGATGTAGTCAGAATATTAACATAAGAAATAGGAACAGAAATAGGCGATATGGTTCCTCAGTTCTCAACCACACTTGATAAATTTGGAGCTTCTAGTGCTGAAGTAGGGGAACTACTCATTATGGCATAAGATTACCCCCTCATATACCTTAAGACCCAAAAATCTACCAATCTCGGTCTAATATATATATATAATCAATGACTGAAAACCATCAACACTCTGGGATTGAGAATTTCAAATATTTACAACTCTCAAAGCCAAGAGATTTCACCTCATCTTCACTTCCATATCTTGAATCTTCAATCTTGCATTTTTAAAATTTCCTGATTTAGAAGGAAGTGGCAGGAGAATGCTGCAGGTTTTAGGCAGGTGAGAGGCTGATAAGCCTCTGAAGCGAGAAGGTGGTTGTAGTCATTAACTGTTGTGGGAATGGGAAATGTACAAAGAGGAGAAAACTTCAGGAGCATAAATGAGAGGGTCCTGAGATATACAAGATATTTATTTCAGCTCCCTATCTCTCATTAGTGACACAAATTCTCCTCCCTTAATAATAGCAACCAAAATCTGATTGATCCAGTCTGATTTGAGCCTAACTCCGTGGTCCATTTAAAGAATCCTAGCCTTGGCTAGCCAGCGACTTCCATATCCCTCTAAAAAAATGAATATATTTTTTAAAAACATGCCGTACTTCCTTAATTACAATCATGTGTCCTCAGATATTGAGAAGATGTCGGAAGTTCTTTTTGTCTCTAAATATCTTCTAATAGAATGCATATGAACTGAAAAAACAACTTGGATTTTGTCAACTACAGAGACTGTAAATCACTTCTGGATATCTGTGAATTATTGTAACAAAGATGTAAAATGAATAAACGAGTAGGTTTTATGGAGAAGAAGGTAGTATCCTTGCCTCTGAGCCAGAAGTTCTAGGTTCAGGTCTCGTTCTGGGTTCAGGTGTCACTCCAGGTCCAGGTCTCACTCCAGATCCGAATAGCCAAGAAGGGTAACTGGCCAATGGGGATAAGCATCAGTTTGTAAATTTTTCCAACAAACTTTAATGGCAGATATTAAGAGCAGAAGAGATTCCTTTTCATCCATGTGCTGGAAAGAAAATTAGTCTCTCCCGTCATCAACCAGAATTCCATGCTACAATATACATTCTAAAGTGAATCAAACACAAGAAAATGCTGGAGAAACTCAACAAGTCTGGCAAGAGACAGAAACAGTTAATATGGTATGAAGGTTGTTGGAAAATGTTTTTTTTTAAATATACTTTTCATCTAGATGGATGAGCAAGGGATCAGATGGTGTAGAGGTCCAGAGGACTGAGTTTGTTCGTGATGGTAAAGAGAAAAAGATGTAAAATGGGTCTAAATTAAGGTGTGAAAGGCCGCCTTGCTGATCTTTGAGGGGACCTATTCTCTCCCTAGTTACCCTTTTGTCCTTAATATATTTGTAAAAACCCTTTGGATTCTCTTTAACTCTATTTGCCAAAGCTATCTCATGTCCCCGTTTTGCCCTCCTGATTTCCCTCTTAAGTATACTCCTACTTCCTTTATACTCTTCTAAGGATTCACTTGATCTATCCTGTCTATACCTGACATATGCTTCCTTCTTTTTCTTAACCAAACCCTCAATTTCTTTAGTCATCCAGCATTCCCTATACCTATCAGCCTTCCCTTTCACCCTGACAGGAATATACTTTCTCTGGATTCTTGTTATCTCATTTCTGAAGACTTCCCATTTTCCAACTGTCCCTTTACTTGCAAACACCTGCCTCCAATCAGCTTTAGAAAGTTCTTGCCTAATACCGTCAAAATTGGCCTTTCTCCAATTTACAACTTCATCTTTTAGATCTGGTCTACCCTTTTCCATCACTATTTTAAAACGAATAGAATTATGGTCGCTGGCCCCAAAGTGCTCCCCCACTGACACCTCAGTCACCTGCCCTGCCTTATTTCCCAAGAGTAGGTCAGGTTTTGCACCTTCTCTACTAGGTACATCCACATACTGAATCAGAAAATTGTCTTGTACATACTTTGGAAATTCCGCTCCATCTAAACCTTTAACACTATTGCAGTCCCAGTCGATGTTTGGTAAGTTAAAATCCCCTACCATAACTACCCTATTATTCTTTCAGATAGCTGAGGTCGACAAAATCTAAGTTGTCTTTTCAATTCACATGCACTCTGTGAGAAGATATTTAGAGGCAAAAAAAACTTATGACTTCCACCCAAAATCTGAGGCCATCTGATCCTAATTAAGGAAGTACTGTAGATGGACTTCAGCAAGGCATTAAACATCTTTCCAGCTGGTGGACTGGTTATTGAGGTTAGATGACATTGAATTCAGGGGAAGTGAACCAATTGGATGCAAAATTGACTTGAAGGTAGGAGATATCTGGTGGTAGTAGAGGGTTGCTTTTCAGACTGGAGGTCTGTGACCAATGGTATGCCGCAAGGATTGGTGCTAGCTCCACTGCTTTTCGTCATTTATACAAACCATTTGGATATGAAAATAAGAGGTAGGATGAGTAAATTTGCAGATGACACCAAAATTGGTGGTCTAGTGGGTAGTGTAGAAGATTATCACAGAGTAAAATACGACCTTGATCAGATGGGCCAGTAGGCCGAGGAGTGGCAAATGATTTTAAGTTATGAGGTGTTGCATTTTGGTAAGGCAAACCAGGACAAGACCTATACAGTTAATGGTAGAGCCCTGAGGAGCGTTGCCAAATAAATAGACTTCGGGGTGCAAGTGCATAGTTCCTTGAAAGTGGAGTCACAGGTCGACAGGGTGGTGAAGAAGGCATTTGGCATGGTTGCCTTCATTGATTAGTTCACTGAGTATAGGAATTAGAATGCCATGTTGCACCTTCACAGGAATACAGCGTTCAATTCTGGTCTCCCTGCGATGTTGGAAACGTGAAAGGGTTCAGAAAAGATTTACAAGGATGTTGCTGGGATTAGAGGATTTGAGCTATAGGGAGAGACTGAATAGGCGGGGCTTTTTTCCCTGGAGCGTGAGGCTGAAGGGTGATCTTATCGAGGTTTATAAAATCATGAGAGGCATGGATAGGGTGAATAGCCACGGTCTTTTTATCCAAAGGTAGGTTAATCCAAAACCAGAGAGCATAGGTTCAAGTGAGAGGGGAAAGATTTAAAAGGGACCTGAGGGGCAACATTTTCATGAAAGAGGGTGGTTACTTAGAACATAGAACATAGAAGAATACAGCGCAGTACAGGCCCTTCGGCCCTCGATTTTGCGCTGATCCAAGCCCACCTAACCTACACTAGCCCACTATCCTCCATATGCCTATCCAATGCCCATAAAGAGGGAGAGTCCACCACTGCTACTGGCTGTGCATTCCATGAACTCACGACTCGCTGAGTAAAGAATCTACCCTTAACATCTGTCCTATACCTACCACCCCTTAATTTAAAGCTATGCCCCCAGTTTTATACAACTGCATCATGACCTCAGGACTCCGGAACTCAATTCCTCTACCAATAAAAGCCAGTACGCCATATGCCTTCCTCACCGCACTATTTACCTGGGTGGCAACTTTCAGAGATCTGTGTACATGGACACCAAGATCCCTCTGCTCATCCACACTACCAAGTATCCGACCATTAGCCCAGTACCCCATCTTTTTGTTATTCTTCCCAAAGTGAATCACCTCGCACTTAGCTACATTGAATTCCATCTGTCACCTTTCTGCCCAGCTCTGCAGCTTTTCTATATCCTGCTGTAACCTGCCACATCCTTCCTCACTGTCAGCAACTCCTCCGACTTTCGTATCATCCGCAAACTTTCTCACCCAACCTTCTAACCCCTCTTCCAGGTCATTTATAAAAATGACAAACAGCAATGGTCCCAAAACAGATTCTTGCGGAACACCGCTAGTGACGGCACTCCATGATGAACCTTTGCCATCAACTACTATCCTCTGTCTTCTTCCAGCCAGCCAACTCCTTATCCAAACCTCCAACTCACCCTCAATGCCATACCTCTGTATTTTTTGCAGTAGTCTACCATGGGGAACCTTATCAAACGCCTTACTACAATCCATATACACCACCTCTACTGCTTTCCCCTCGTCCACCTCCTTAGTCACCTTCTCAAAGAATTCAATAAGGTTTGTGAGGCACGACCTGTCCTTCACAAAACCATGCTGACTATCCTTGATCACATTATTCCTATCCAGATGTTCATAAATCCTATCCCTTACAATCCTCTCTAAGATTTTGCCCACAACAGTCAAATAATCATTGACTGGTCCAGGCAATGGGCCCTGCAGAGGTCCTCATACTTCTGCATCTCTTTCATGGTTATGTCCACACACATGGATCCATTGAGACTGAACGTGCAGTGCCCACTGCACCATGTAAGTGGCAGGTACTGATGTGACTCAGACAACGTTGTCTATCTCATACGCTGCAGGCAAGGATGTCCTGAGATATGGTACATTGGTGAAACCGAGCAGAGGCTGCGTCAACGGATGAATGGGCACTGCACAACAATCAACAGACAGGAGTGTTCCCTCCCATTTGGAGAACAATTCAGCATTCCAGGATATTCGACCTCGGACCTTCAGGTGACCATCCTCCAAGGTGGACTTCAGGGCAGGCAGCAGCGAAACGTGGCTGAGCATAGGCTGATAGCCAAGTTCAGTACCCATAGGGATAGCCTCAACTGGGACTTTGGGTTTATGTCACACTACAGGTGACACACACACACACACCTATACACAGACACACACACACTCCTGCAGACACACTCCCACACTCACTCATGCACCCTCTCACAGACTTTAGACCCCTTTACACTCACACACACACATATACACTCTCTCCCACAGACACACTCAACCTCCCATCCCACACACACACCTACAGGTACACTTACACGTATATGTTCATGGGTTGAATTTGTACTTGCAGAGTTACATTGTACTTTGCTCAAAAACTGCATGAAACCATGTAAGATTCTGTTAATTCATTTTTTAAGATTAGAATCAGTCTAAACATTATGTCACAGACAGCAACACACAGGGAGCGAACACCTTCAACACATTATCTGGGCTGACACCAATTGTTAAAGTTAACCTGAGAATGTAGCTTTTTTTTAAAAAAGTTTTGTGATTTGCATATGAAAGAAGTGAAACTAACATGGTCATTCTAACAGATGAGAAACTTAACAAACAATCAAGGTATTTTTCAATGTATAATTTCAGTTATACCATACTGTAAACCTTTGCCATAAATTCTGTCTTACAATTGTGTACTTCACAACCACCTGATGAAGGAACAGTGTCCGAAAGCAACTGCTTCCAATTAAATTTGTTGGACCATAACCTGGTGTTGTGTGATTTTTAACTTTGTACACTGGAACAACGGACACCTTTAGGGACACGAGTGCATCTTCAATCCTGACCACAACTTACTGTGGAATGAGCTACAGGAGGAAGTGGTAGAGTGGGTACAATTACAACATTTAGAAGGCGAATATGAATACTAATGTTACGGGTATCTGAAAGGAAGGGTTTAAAGAGATACAGCCAAATGCTAGCAAATGGGACTAGATGTTGATTAGATTCCCAACAGTGTGGAAACAGGCCCTTTGGCCGAACAAGTCCACCCAGACCCATTTCCTTCTGACTAATGCACCTTAACACTATGGGCAATTTAGCATGGCTAATTCATCTAACCTGCCCATCTTTGGAAACCCACGAAGAGAGTATGCAAACTCCACACAGACAGTTGCCCAAGGCTGGGACTCTTGTGCTATGAGGCAGTAGTGCTCACCACTGAGCTATCGTGCAGCCCCTATTTACTTAGGATATCGGTCGACCTGGACAAGGCGTCTATTTTTACGCCTGGTGCAGTTTAATTTCTGGTCAATGTTGCCCACCCCCCCGCCCAAAACTCCACGGACCGCAGTGGGTCAACAGAGCTCCCCACTCAGGGGCTGTTCCACAGCTGGCGACGTTCCCAAGCCCTAAAAGGGATGTATCAACAATAAATGAAGATAACATCACAAAACGGTAACCGCACACTCGAGGAGGAACTTCCCTGGACGGCGAAATGCATCAGACCGTCCTGAGGAAGGAGTGGCGCCCGAGCTTGAGGGGAATGGAGCACGCATGGCGAAATGCACTGACGCCTGTTACTGCGGTGAGGGCGCGCACGCACGCATGGCGGAACGCACTGATGTCTGTTGCTTGTGTGAGGGCACGAACGCACTTGCTGTCGTGAACGCGCGCACGCACGGCGGAACGCACTGAAGCCTGTTGCTCGTGTGAGGGCGCGCACGCATGGCAGAACGCACTGATGTCTGTTGCTGCGGTGAGTGCGCGCATGCATGGTGGAACGCACTGACGTCTGTTGCTGCTGTGAGGGCGCGCACGCACGGCGGAACGCATGACGTCTGTTGCTGCTGTGAGGGCGTGCACGCATGGCGGAACGCACTAACGTCTGTTGCTGCTGTGAGGGTGCGCAAGCACGGTGGAACGCATGACGTCTGTTGCTGCGGTGAGCGCGCGCATGCACGGCAGAATGCACTGATGCCTGTTGCGGTGAGGGCGCGCACACACAGTGGAATGCATTGACGTCTGTTGCTGCAGTGAGGGCGCGCACGCACGGCGGAATGCATGACGTCTGTTGCTGCTGTGAGGGCGTGCACGCATGGCGGAATGCATGACGTCTGTTGCTGCTGTGAGGGCGTGCACGCACGGCGTAACGCGTGACGTCTGTTGCTGCTGTGAGGGTGCGCACGCATGGCGGAACGCATGACGTCTGTTGCTGCTGTGAGGGCGTGCACGCATGGCGGAAAGTACTTACGTCTGTTGCTGCTGTGAGGGTGCGCACGCATGGCGGAAAGTACTGACGTCTGTTGCTGCTGTGAGGGTGCGCACGCATGGCGGAACGCATGACGTCTGTTGCTGCTGTGAAGGCGTGCACGCATGGCGGAAAGTACTGACGTCTGTTGCTGCTGTGAGGGCGTGCACGCATGGCGGAAAGTACTGACGTCTGTTGCTGCTGTGAGGGTGCGCACGCATGGCGGAACGCGTGACGTCTGTCGCTGCTGTGAGGATGCGCACGCACGGCGGAACGCATGACGTCTGTTGCTGCTGTAAGGGCGTGCACGCATGGCGGAAAGTACTGACGTCTGTTGCTGCTGTGAGGGTGCGCACGCATGGCGGAACGCATGACGTCTGTTGCTGCTGTGAGGGTGCGCACGCATGGCGGAATGCATGACGTCTGTTGCTGCTGTGAGGGCGTGCACTCACGGCAGAACGCATGACGTCTGTTGCTGCTGTGTGGGCGTGCACGCACGGCGGAATGCATGACGTCTGTTGCTGCTGTGAGGGCGTGCACGCACGGCGGAAAGTACTGACGTCTGTTGCTGCTGTGAGGGTGCGCACGCACGGCGGAAGGCGTGACGTCTGTTGCTGCTGTGAGGGCGTGCACGCATGGCGGAAAGTACTGACGTCTGTTGCTGCTGTGAGGGTGCGCACGCACGGCGGAACGCGTGACGTCTGTTGCTGCTGTGAGGGCGTGCACGCATGGCGGAACGCATGACGTCTGTTGCTGCGGTGAGCACGCGCATGCACGGCAGAATGCACTGATGCCTGTTGCGGTGGGGGCGCGCACACACGGCGGAATGCACTGATGCCTGTTGCGGTGAGGGCGTGCACGCACGGCGGAACGCACTGATGTCTGTTGCTGCGGTGAGGGCGCGCATGCACGGCAGAACGCATGATGTATGTTGCTGCGGTGAGTGCGTGCATGCACGGCGGAACGCATATCATCTGTTGCTGCGGTGAGGGCGCGCACGCACGGCGCAACGCATGACGTCTGTTGCTGCGGTAAGGGCGCGCATGCACAGTGGAACACACTGATGCCTGTTGCTGCGGTGAGGGCGCGCACGCACGGCGGAACGCATGATGTCTGTTGCTGTGGTGGGGGCGCGCACACGGCGGAACGCATGACGTATGTTGCTACCGTCAGTGCGCGCACGCACGGCGGAACGCACTGACCTGTTGCTGCTGTGAGGGCGCGCACGGCGGAACGCACTGACCTGCGGTGAGGGCGCTCACACATGCTGGAACGCACTGACGCCTGTTGCTGCGGTGAGGGCGTGCACACACGGCGGAACGCACTGACGTCTGTTGCTGCGGTGAGGGCGTGCACACACGGCGGAACGCACTGACGCCTGTTGCTGCGGTGAGAGCGCGCACGCACGGCGGAACGCACTGATGCCTGTTGCGGCGGTGAGGGCGCGCACGGCGGAACGCATGACGTCTGTTGCTGCGGTGAGGGCGCGCGCGGCGGAACGCACTGACGCCTGTTGCTGCGGTGAGGGCGCGCACGCACGGCGGAACGCACTGACCTGCGGTGAGGGCGCGCACGCACTGACGCCCGGTGTCGTGGGTCGAGCACAAACGATCCCCGTTCTCCTCGCTTTCCCCGTGTCGGTGGGAAGTCTTCGATCTTTCTCTTTCTCCCAGAGTGACTGAAGGGAAGGGAAGGGGAGGGGAGACGAGGCGTCGCTGCCGCCAGTTGTCGGTAAGTGAGCGATAAATCGGTAATTGGCGAGTAAAAGAAAACCGCGCTCCCAGCGATTCGGGATCTACCTGAACCGCTCAGGCCCGAAGCCAGCAGCTAGGCCGCGGCGGCTTCCCCCGAGCCCTCTCCCCGGGCGGCTGTCCCTCTGGGCCTGTCCCGCAGGCCGGTGCAGTCAAGGGAGCCAGCAGTAGGCCCTCCTGGTGCCTGGGGTCAAACTCCGTGCTAACAGGTGGCATCCTCCTGCTGCAGGCTGCCACTTGGTTCAGCTTCGTGTTGAGGGAAACGGTCGGGTTTATGGAGAGGGGTTGAATGTCTAAAACAGTAATCCACCGCAGCAAGAGAGAAGGCGAAATGAGCCGACACCAGGCCCCCAGCGGCTGTAGACATCTCAAAATAAACAAAATGCACCGTCCTTAAATAACCCGCTGGAGAAAGTCAGCAGGTCGAGCACCATCCTTGGAGAGAGAAACAAAGTTAACGTTTCCAATCCACCGGGAGTCCTCTTTATGAAACTGTGTGACTCTTTCAGTTTTCACTGATTCATGTATGATATACTGAAAACGTGGGCGTTTAGTCTGCCAACAATCTGATTTTGTTTCATCATGACCCATTTTGAACAGTTGGTGATTGGATTTGATTATGGTCACTGATCATAGTATGTCTGTACTTTAATTTCCCAATTTAAAATTCTGACTTGTTTGTTTTGCAACCTGCTTTTAAGTAAGCATGAACTAGGCACTTTCCAAGCCCTCATAATCTTTTTGATCTTGAAGAACCAAGGCAGCAGAATTTTATTGCAAAACCATACTTTATTTATTAAAAAAATTAAAAGTACATATGAAGGGTTCGAAATGCATTCTTTACAGTCTTTGCAGAGAGAAAAAAACACAAATGACATATTGGAGTTTGACATCTCAAAGAGCCACAGTATGTTTTTAAAAACAAGGGAAGCAGATACATTAAACCTATACCCAAAAAATTTTGAATTGTAAATTCAACCATTTGTGCCAAAACATAAGTAACAACAAAATTTGCATATTTTTAACCATTTTGAGCTTTTTTAGGGAGCTCCACACTCATCATTCGCGGATGTGGAGAATGACTGTATGTGGGCACATTTGCAAGTTCTCCTCTAAGTCACACACTATCCTGATTTGGAAATATATCGCTGTTCCTTCAATGTCACTGGGTCAAGATCCGAGAACTCCCCTTTTAACAGCACTGTGGGTGTCCCTACAGCACATGGTCTACAGTGGCTTAAGAAGTTAGCTCAAAGTGAAGTTAAATACCGATACAGGGATTAAAGGCTATACAGTATCGGGACAATGGGAGCAGGATACAGGGCAACTAGGGGTGGGCAATAAATGCTGTCCCCAGCCATCATCACCTATATCTCATGAATGAATAAAACAAATGATTTATTTCGCGTTTTGTTAGGTTCTTGGCATGCGAGTTAAGAAGATGGTGACTTTGGAGCATGTGATTTCCAAACTTTTCATGTCTTCTGTGGAAGTCCAGTTTTTGAGGATATTTAAAGTACAGATTAATAGATTAATGATTATCAATGGCACCAAGGGTTCTGCAGATAGTTTGGGTAAAAAGCATTGAAATGTTCCATCAGCCACAGTTGTATTAAATGATGGAACAGGTTCACTGGACTGAATAGCCTACTCGTGTTCCTAAGCTCTTATTTCTGGGTTTCCTGGAACCTTCATGTATTTTGTCAGTAATTCAATTATGATTTAATTATGCAGTGAATACTTTGGAAAAGGCAATGTTTTTTATCTAGTGGTACCTGTGTAATTTGTGGTGTATTGCTGTCTGTGGGGTATGAGGGCAAAATATTGTGTTTGTTGCCGCCCTGTGGTTATGATGTAGAGGTGCTGATGTTGGACTGGGGTGGACAAGACCAGAAGTTAGACAACACCAGATTATAGTCCAACAGGTTTATTTGGAATCGCAAGCATTCGGAGCACTGTCCCTTCGTCACCTGGCAAAGATGATTTCAAATGAACCTGTTGGACTATAACCTGGTGTCGTCTGACTTCTGGCCCTGTGGTTATTAAGATTCCTTCTCAAATGAACTGTATTTGCTGTTGGTAATGGTTTGGTTAGTCTGGACTTAGCTGGATGGCTACATTCAGAGGTGTGGGATATGAGATGGAATGAAATGAACTGAGAGATAAAAGGATAGGAAATTATCCTCCTCAATGTTACAGGGTAAAGTCATGAAAATCATGTCTGCATGCAAGACCCCGAGCTACTGGTCAGCTGTTGTTTTAATTCTTACTCTAACATTGACCTTTGTCTTTGGCTTGCTGCAGTGTTTCACTAAAGTTCCACATAAGCTCAAGGGATGGCACCTCACTTTTCACGCAACACCAGGTTGTAGTCCAACAGCTTTATTTGGAAGTACAAGCTTTTGGAATGCTGCTCCTTCGTCAGGTAGTTAATGGAATAGGATCAAAAGACACACATTTATAGCAAAAGATCGTATTGTCATACAACTGATGTGATATTTTGAACAAACCTAGATTGCTGTTAAGTCTTTCATCTTTGAGAATGGGTTGCAAGTTTAGAATCATTAATATGTAAATCCCAGAACTTCTTTCAAGTTATTCCTGAAATAACTTAAGGTTTTATTTAAAAAAAAAAGGTGACATTTCAGCTCAGACGAAGGAGCAATGTGATAGAGTCATAGGGATGTACAACATGGAAACAAACCCTTTGATCCAACTCGTCCATGCTGATCAGATATCCTAACCAAATCTAATCCCATTTGCCAGCACTTGGCCCCCCATGTCCCTCTAAACCCTTCCTATTCATATACACATCCAGATGCCTTTTAAATGCTGTAATTCTACCAGCCTCCCCACATCCTCTGGCAGCTCATTCCATACTTGCACCACCCTCTGCGTGAAAAAGTTGCCCCTTAGGTCCCTTTTATATCTTTCCCCTCTCACCCTAAACCTATGCCCTCTAGTTCTGGGCTCCCCCACCCCAGGGAAAAAGACCTTGCCTCTTTACCCTATCCATGCCCCTCATGATTTTACAAACCTCTGATGCTCTAGGGAAAACAGCCCCAGCCTATTCAGCCTCTTGCTATCGCTCAAACCCTCCCATCTTGGCAACATCCTTGTAAGTCTTTTCTGAACCCTTTCAAGTTTCACAACATCGTTCCTATGCAGGTTGATTAAAATTTCCACACTGACAATTTGCTCAAGTACCCACTGTTTAAATAGAAGCAAACGATTGTATATGCTGGAATCTATAATGAAAACAACAAACGCTGGAGATCCCAGTGGATCAGATAGCATCCATGGAGAGAGAGCAAGCTCTGCAAGATTGTACTTAGAAATAAACCTGTTAGACTATAACCAGGTGGTGTGTGACGTTTAACTTTATCCACTTCAGTCCCAACACTGGCACCTCCACATCATGACCTCACTTTTCAGCTAGGTACTCCAGTCTTTTGGACTCAACCTTAAGTTCAGCAATTTCAGATTGTAATCTCTGTACTCATTTTGTTTTGATTTCTTTGCCTTTTTCAGTTTGTCTCTCATTTTTGCATTCTGAATGTGCATTCCATGATCCGAATACTACTATTGCTTCTTTTCTACCCTAATATCACTTCCAATGGCCTTTCTCTTCTGTTGTTGAATCTCTTCTGTTACTGAATCTCACCTGTTTCCCACAAACTTCACAGAATTGACAGAAACTATTCGGCCCATTGGGTCCAATCAGTATTCCTGTTATTTTGTGTCATTTAGAAGTTTTGTGATTTCCGTTGAAAGGGTACAGATGTTATTTTTCTTTCTTAAATGAACTTCACCCACCATGTTGGGTCTGTGCCGATGTTTCAGCACATACACCACACCCATAGTAATTTTAGTCTTGAGATTGGTGTGTTCACTGTGGATTGACTGAGCCCCTAATGACGTTCTCTAGAAAATCCTTCAAAACTCTGCGTACCTCCTGGTATAGTAAACCTGGAATACACTATGCCAGGCCAGTAGATGAATGGCTGGCTAGTGATACCCTGAATGTTATCCTGGGACCTTTGTGGTACTACTTTGATCTGCCTTTGCCCAGCCTCTTGTCACTTTCCCCTCTCTTCAACATGGCTTTTTTAATATCGGGATAAGCATTTTGCATGTTTACCGTTGGCTAAACTGCTGCTCTGTTTTGAAGATTTATTTATTTTATGATAGAACCCCTGGTTCTTTCCATTTTTCCACTTGTTAAATGCTTTACAAAGAAGCAATTGAAAGGAATGCATGTTTAATTTGGAAAATGTCTGTGTTTGCTTTTGTTTTTTTTTGGTACTCATTGAGGGATATTCCTCCTAGGAAGAGAAATGCTTCCCTTATGTGTTCTGTATGGCAGTGTAAAATTGTACTGCTGAGTATTCCACTGCTAAACATTCCTAGGTCAAGTGTACCATGGGCATGGCCCAAATCCCTGCTCTAGCAATATGTCCAAATCCAACCTTGAAGCAACAATGCAGTATTATGATCATAAAATTCTTCAGAGAAGAATAAAAAATGCTGGAGAAATTCAGGTCTGGCAGCATTTGTGGACAGTGAAGTAGTTAACTTTTTGGGCTGATGACCTTTCAATAGAATTGAATTTTTTCTGTCACCTTTGTATTAATTTTGATTTCCAACATGTATAGTATTTTATTTTAAAAGTCTTGTGCCTCTTTTCAAATCCCTCTGCAGCCTTGCCGCTCCCTATGTCTGTAATATCTTCCAACCCACAGTTTCTCATCTCTGTGCTGCTCTAATACTGGCCTGTTGTGCACCCAATTATAATTGCTTCATCATTGGCGACTGTGCCTTCAACTGCCTGTGACCCAAGCTCTGGAATTCACTACTTATACCTCCCTATCCCTCTCTTCTACTTTAATACCCTCCTTCAAACCCACCTCTGATCAAACATTTGGTCATCTCACCTAATACCTCATTATGCAGCCCAGTGGCATATTTATTTTATAATAGTCCTGTGAAGTGAAGCATTTTGAACGTTTACTAATGACTAAGGTCAAAGGTGCTAGATGAATGACTTGTATGTCACCATAATGCTCAAATGAACTTAGCAATTAAACATCATATTAGGAGCACTGGGGATTCTGCTTTGAAGCTGTGCTTATAATGAGCTGAAGGGTGACTGCTGGGGATCATTTAATGGAGGACTCTTGCAGCTGGTGGAGAGAGGTAATGTTTATTCCCATCAGTCTTTGCTGATTCATGCTCATTTTGGATGTCAATAGGGAGATGGTGTTGACTAGTCTCCATATTTGCAGAGATTTGCATTGAGCTTGCTGATTGACTTTTACAAATATTTTTCTTGATCAAACTTTTGACACAAAAAAATCAAAATTTTAAATTCTACCGTTAAGTTCTGAAACCATAACTGCAGAGAACACTCAACTTCTGGTGTGTGACATTACTTACTGAAAATGCACAATATATATGTCAGTGCCTGAGAAAGGAAAGCCTGTTAATGTGAAAGATGTGGGCCCTTTGAGCTCACCAGTGTGATAAGAGAATCATCTGTAAACTTATCCATCTTTTATAATCATTTGCACATTGGTATGTATTTGCAGCAGCACCTGTTCTGAACAAATTTCTTTGTTATTTTTTGTTGTTACTGTTTGGCAGGCGGATTCATACGACAGGCAGTAGAAGAATGGGTAGCAAACTGGGCACAGAACAGAAAACACATTTTGAGTTAAGGGTAGCTACTCAGACTAACAAATGGTGGGAAGTGTTGTTCCAGAAGAATCCATGTCGTTTACATTGATAATTTGGACTCTTGAATCCAAAGTACAAATGCAAACTTTGTGCATAACATCTGACGTTCTTGGTGTATGGGGAAGAGTGGGAGATGGAATGAGGTAAGATTATAGTGATTCTGAGGAAGACTGAGAAATTACCAAAGGGTGTAATAGACTTTCAGTGTGGGTATGTCATCAGCTCATAACATCAGCTCATAGAGATATACAGCACAGAAACAGATCCTTCAGTCCAAATTGTCCATGCCAGCCAAATAAATTTAGTCCCATTTGCCTGCATTTGGAAATGAATTGTAAACAGTGCAGGAAAGTGTGAGGTACTAAAATTTGGTTAGCGGAAAATGAGGAAACTGTATGAAAGAGTTAAATGGGGTAGTAAAACAAAATGATTATGGTCCACATACCTCAAATCATTAGAAATATCAAACTGGGATTAGATTAGGTTGGGATACCTGGTCATTATGGATGAGTTGGAACGAAGGGTCTGTTTCCGTGCTGTACATCTCTATGGTCAGTTGTATTTTGAAGAAAAGCAAACAGCATTCGGCTTTGCTTTCGGTGACATAGATTTACAAAGCTGTCAACTTATACTGAACTGTGGGACACTATACTTGGAACACTGTGAGCAATTCTTGTTCCTGTAATAGGATTTAGAGTTGCTGGTGGAAGTGCAAACAATATTTGCAGAAGTGAGAGCCTGTCTCTAGCAAAAATGAAAGAACATGCTTATGGTTCTTTTATCTAGGAAAAAGAAGGCTGAAGCCTGTTCTTAGCAGCAGTCTTTTAAATTATGAAGGGGATTGAAAGGGCTGATGTGGAAATGATGTTTTTAGTTGTGAAGTTGTCCAAATCTCAGATAACCATCAATAAATCCAATTTTTTTTTCAGGAGAATGTGGAAATCACTACCACAAGCTGTAGTCAGAGCTGAACAGGATATATGGAATTGGGCTTTTAAAGAAACGGAACTTCTTAAAGTATAACAAAGCAAAACTTGACTCCAAACCAGATGAGAAAATATGGAGGATAACTCAAAGCTTGGTCAGCTTTGAGGACATCTTAAGGGAACAAAAATGTGAAAAGGGTCAGGGAGGAATTCCAGAGTGAAGTGCTTTGGCAGCCAAAGACCCAGTACAAATGGTGGAACAATTCAAATTGAGAATGTGGAAAGGTTAGAATGGAGGAGCAAAGAAATCTTTTACGTTTGTAGGATGGGAAGGCAATACAAAGTGATGGGAGGCCATGGAGGGACTTGAAAATAAGAATGTGAATTTTAAAATTTAGCTGAACGTTTAGCTGGGACCTATATAGGTCAGCAAGCTCAGAAGTGAGAGGTGAGTGGGGTAAGTATAAATCAGGATACTGGCAACAACTTTTTTCCAGCTCGGCTTCAATGGAATTGTCAAATCTAGTAGCAAAACATGCAAGTTATGGTATGAGCTGACACAGGAGCAGAGTTTAGCGGTTATGGAGTAGAAATAGGTGACCATAATGAAAGGATTGTTATAAGGAAGAAAGACAGACCAGGGTTTGCTGTTAAAAGCAAAGTTCTCATCTAATCGATCAGTTACTTGTGAAGCATGGTCATTGTAAATATGCAGATGGAAGTCCATCCGGGGGTCAACTATAATATCAGGCTTACAAATTACTTTGTTTCACTGTTAGAATGTGACCACAGACAAACACTTAATAATATAAATACTGTTAATATAAAAAGACAAAATACATAATATCAGAATCTGAGCTACAATATGATCAATGTTATGCAGGCATCGCAGAAGGGAACGAAAGTTTAAAAAATACAAGAAGGATAGTGAGACTGGGTGTTTAATATTCCTGGATATACATTGTTCAGGAAAGATGGAAAAGGAAGTAGAGAAGGAGGGTAACATAATTAGCTAAGCAGAGCATCTAGGAAGATGGCTCTGAAGATTTAAATTTGGCTTGAGCTATAGAACAGAAAAGGTGCAATTACACTATACAGTGTAGTCTACAGACTCACCAACTAGAGGAAAGGATGTGGAGGAACAAGTCTGCAAAGAAGTTACAGAGAAAGTGGTGGTGGGGATGGGGAGGGGTATAGCTTGAATCAGAGAAGATTAGGTTTAACTTATAGTCAGTAGTTAGAATATCTTGTGGTTTAACTTTGCTCTGTTTAAAAACTACTGCATTGTTAGTAAGTCGTTAATTCTTTTGTTTAAACTATAAACTTGGTGTCTGGTGTTGGTACCTGGGTGTGCACAGATCATTGAAGGTAACAGGACAGATGCAGAGATCAGTGATGAGAGTGTGGTGCTGGAAAAGCACAGCCAGTCAGGCAGCATCCAAAGAGCAGGAAAATTGATGTTTCAGGCATAAGCCCTTCATCAGGAATGAGGCTTGTGAGCTGAGGGATGGAATCATTCCTGATGAAGGGCTTATCCCCGAAATGTTGATTTGCCTGCTCCTCCAATGCTGTTTGATCTGCTGTGCTTTTCCAGCAGCACACTCTTCGACACTGATCTCCAACATCTGCAGTCCTCACTTTCTTCTCCAGAGAGATCAATGAATAAAGCGTATAGCATTCTTGGTTTTATTAATTAGAGCAGAGAGCACAAGAGTAAGGAAGTGATGTTTAGCTTGTCAGACCTCAGTTGGAGTGTTGTGTAGAGTTGTGGGTATCACATTATAGGAAAGATGTGCAAGGGTGCTGAAGTGACTTACTGGAATGATTCCAGAGATGAGGAACTTCAGCAGTTCCTCCCTGAGAGAAAGCACCCAAGAGAAGATTGGATTGAGACTTTTGAAATCATTAGCAGGTTGGATGGAGTAGATTGGGAGGTACTGCCTCCACTTAAGAAAGAAAGACCAAGAGAACATAGACTTAGTGATTTGTAAACAAAGCAAGGATGAAGTGAAAAAAAACTTCACAATGAGGTGTTAGGGTTTGGAATGCACTGCCTGGGAATGTAATGGAATCAATTTCAATTGAGATATTTAAGAGGGCATTGAGTGGTGTTTTGGATAGTAATGGGATATGGGGAAAAAGTAGGAGACTGGCGTACATAATAAAGCCAGTGCAGGCGTGATGGACCAAGTGACCTCCTTCTGTGTTGTAATAATTTCTCATTCTATCACCACAATAATCCGCAGTAATTGGCCTCCTGCTTGATGGTCTCTAATCCTTGATAACTGTCACTTGCCACTCTCTGTCTCTCAGTGCCTGTTCAATGGCTATTGTTGCTCCCTGACACTCTGTAATTGTTCCATGGCTGGCATTATTCTCTGCCCCCCCAACTTAGTGCTTACTGATCCTCTTCTGGCTTTTGCCCTTCTCTGTCTTCTGGAAAGTAAGGCTGCAAATTTTGGCCTCTATATAAAGTGAGAGGAAGGGATTAGTTGATTGTCACCCATGCTCCTGTACATTCACAATGCAATGTGACATCAGAGACAGCAAGAGCAGACTGATAAGTTGGAGGGAGAAAGATTGAGGGGGAAGGTCGAGGAGATGGGGAATGGTTATAGAATACAATGGAGGGGTTTTAATAGAGGTGGTGGAAGAAGTGATCGAATGGTGATCGTATGAGATGGTGAAAGTATTGTAATGGAATGGAGTTGACTTGAGGTGAATCATTTTTGAAGGATGGAATGTGATCGGAATTTAATAAAGTGAAGGTCCAAATTTCACTCCATGTTTTGTGGGTTACTGCTAATTAGTCAATAAAAAGAGGACTTTTTTGACATCCTGCATATAGACAGTAAATGAACAGGATTCTTAAACAAAACCAAATGTAACTTATAAAGAGCTGCATGCCGCTCCAGAGATATTTTTAGCCCACTCCAGTGATACTGAGATTGAGAACCTTAACTGATAAAAAGAGGGCATGAGAAATAGAAACCTGGGTTTGCAAGTATACAAATCCTCATAAGATAATAGGAGAAGTAAATGGGATAGTTTAGAAAAGAATGTCCTAGAATGGTAGCAGCGTTGTAGAATTTCAGTTTTATGCAGAGACTGGAGAAGCAGTGGTTTTTATCCTTTTGACCATAAGATATAAGAGCAGAAATTAGGCTATTCAGCCCATTGAGTCTGCTCTGCCATTCAATCATGACTCATATGTTTCTCGACCCCATCCTCTCACTTTCTCCCCGTAACCCTTGATCCCCTTGACAATCAAGAATCTATCTCAGTCTTAAATATAACTCAATGACCTGGCCTCCACAGCCTTATGTAGCAATGAATTCCATGGAAGAAGTTCTCCTTATCTCCGTCCTAAAAGTTTTCCTTTTACTCTAAGACTGTGCCCTTGGGTCCTAGTCTCTCCTACCAATGGAAACATCTTCCCAACGTCCACTCTGTGCAGGCCATTCAATATTCTGCAAGCTTCAATTAGACTGCACACACCCCTCCCCCCATCCTTCTAAACTCCATCAAGTACAGATCCAGAATCCACAAATGTTCCTCATATGTTAAGCTTTTCATTATAGAGCCTCAGAGGTACATCCATGCTTTTATATTCAAGTCCCCTCAAAATAAATGCCAACATTGTATTTGCCTTCCTAACTATTGACTCAAGTTTACCACGAGAGAAACCTGTGCTGAGAAGGTTAAGGGAAAATTTAATAGATGTTCATAACCCAAAACGTTGTAATGCTGGTTCAGAATTTAAAAGACATCCCTTGATTAATAGTGGGTGGCATGGTGGCACAGTGGTTAGCACTGCTGCCTCACAGCGCCAGAGATACTGGTTCAATTCCCGTCTCAAGCAACTGTCTGTGTGGAGTTTGCACATTCTTCCCGTGTCTGCGTGGGTTTCCTCCGGGTGCTCTGGTTTCCTCCCACAGTTCATAAATGTGCAGGTTAGGTGAATTGGCCATGCTAAATTGCCCTTAGTGTTAGGTGAAGGGGTAAATGTAGGGGAATGGGTCTGGTGGGTTGCTCATTGGAGGGTCGGTGTGGACTTGTTGGGCCGAAGGGCCTGTTTCCACACTGTAAGTAATCTAATCAAATAACAAAGGGCTTTGGTCAAGTAAACAATGAGAAACTTTTTCAGCTACAGAAGGTCAGATGACAGAAAACTAGCCAAAGAACCGGAGTAGAGATGACAATGTTTCCTCATATGATGAGAGTGTGGTCAGGAATGCTTTGCTGGAAAGTATTGTGGAAATAGGGTCAGTAATATTTAAAAGGCAGTTTGATATTGGACATTGAAATGGAGAAATGTGTAGGTCTGTGGGGAAAGAGCTGGGGAGGGGATTTAGTTGAGAGTTCTACCAACGAGCTCCCACAGGTACAATAGGCTGAATAGCCTCCTTTAGTGTTGTATCTTTTTATTGCGTCTAGTTTAATGCAGTGGTGACTGAACAGATAAGTTTGAAGGTTTACCACTTGGACCAGAGCAAATACTGTGACAAAACCCTTGGTCAAGAAGGATTTAGATATTATTAAGTGTCAAAGATGAGTCAGTGCCCATCATAGAAAATGCTGTTGGAAATTTGTGATCTGTACTTGGGCAAAATATGTTATTTAATATGCCCACCTTGCAATATTGGGAGAGGACTTGAGGAAATTGGTATAAATATTGGGTGTTTAATTCAATGCATGAGGTTTTCAAAATAATTTTAAAATGTGCTGCAGTACCTATCAGTAAACTGGATTAATTGATGTAACTAACTAATTCAGGATATAGGAATGAGTAGATTTTCAGCCACTTTTATTTTCTGAAGCATTAATCGCTTCCTCCCATTTGAATCTCCATCCCTGCTGTTAGTAAAAAATCAGTTTCCTGTGAATAGTAAGTCACCTTCTTTACGAAGAATGCAAGTTAATTTTAAAAATCCATTATACTCAAAAATTTGCTTGTAATATTGCGGTCTCATGGCTCCCAATGCAGTTAATTAAAAATAGGAAAATATTGTAGTATCCTTACCAATGTGGGTTCATTTTGTCTTCCCCAACATCCACATTATATTGGCTTTCCATTGTCTGTATGGTTCTATGCTGCAAGACAACTAGAATGTCCTTGTACCCTTAGACATGAGAAAGAATAGGTATCTCTCTTGTTCCAGTGGGCAGGGAAAAAGTATGTTCACCAAAGCTCAATTACAAGAATGAAATGCATGAATTAAGCAATGGTCAAAATCCCAATTCAGTGCTAACATTTATCCACTACGGTGAACTGTGTTCTATGTTTTCTGTGATCAAACAATTGCATCAATTTAGCATTCACAATTGCTGTCAGCCTTTGAAAACTGCATTTTCATGTCTGTGTGCTCTTTTTAAGCAAGGTCATAGGTTAATAAGTTAACATCCCCAGTAGTGTTCTCATTTGTTTTCAGAATCTATATAACACAATTATCTCTTAACCTTGTAATCTAATTTCCCCTGCATCTATTTACATCAAATACATCTGTGGACAAGTCAATTTCTCTAGAGTTCCCTATTGTGACTGTCTTGTATCTATGTGGAAATACTTTCTTGACATCTATCCCATTGAACCCTTCAATAATGTTAAAGCTATCAAGCCACCTCATCAGCTCTCTCTCTTCTAGAGAAAAGAACCCCAGTTTGTTCAACATTTCCTGACCAGATCATCTGTCTCATAAATCTTCTTGTTCAACTCCTTATTTTTATGGCAGAGACACCAGAATTGCCCCATGTGTCTGAATGTTGTGTTATCTAATAATGTACAAGTTTAGCATATCATCTCTTGCTTTTCACTTCTATTGCTGTAGAGTCACAGGGTTACTACAGCATGGAAATAGATTCTTTGACCCTTCAAGTCCATGCTGATTTTGGTTAGAACAGTCCAAACCAATTCTGTTGTCTTGCTCAACTCCTTTAGCCATGCAATTTCATTGCCTCATTGCCTCAATTTCCTTTTAAAATGGTGCAAGTGTAAATGAACAACATGCTCTTAGACTGAGATATCCAGGACTTTACCAGGCGCTGCATAAAAATAGTCTGTCCTCACATTACCATTTCGTGTCTCACCCAGATCCTTAAATATGTGTTTGCTCTTCCTTGTACCATCAGCTGTCTAATTTAATATATGTATTAGTGTTGCAGGTCTACATTGTTCAAATGAATCTCCAAGTTCGTGAAATAATGTATATAACTCCATAGGAAGTTGCCTAAATTCTGTGCTTTCTATAAATTCCTTTTCCACTTCAGGCTTTCACTGAATCTACAAGATGTCTGATAGCGATGGTAGCAACTTCACCGATGATGAGAGTTCCCACAGCAGTGAGGCAGAGGAGCAAGAGGATATTGAGGTACTTAAAACTGTGTGAATTCACTTGTTACTTTGTATTTGGAGAAAATGAAATATTGACTCTTTGTGACTAAATGTGCCATCATTCCCACCCTTCCTCAACTCCTGCTTGTATTTGTGATTGGATTGAATGTTTGAACTCTGAGTAGCTGTAGTTCAGTGATATCACATTTGCTTCTGATTCAGAAGATTGTGGATCCAAGTCCCACTCCAGGGACTGAGCACAAATAGAAGCAGAACAAAGGTGTTTGCTCCTTTCAACCTATTCAGTAAGATTATGATTGAAGTTTTGCCCCAGTTATATTTTCCTGCCCTATCCCATGTCTCTCAATTCCCTTTGCATCCAGAAATCTGTCAATGACTGTCTGCAGTTGGGAATTGTTCCACATACCTCTTAATAGACAGATATAGATAAAACTCAATCATAGCCATGCTTTTTATTTGGTAGGAGTGAGGCACGGTAAAGGTGAAACTGTTCAATGAGAGGACATATTCAGCCAGGAAGAGAGTGGTGATGAATTGGCACTGTTCTATCCTCTTTACAAGGAGGAAGTGAGGAGCTCTTAGACCATCCTGTTAGGGGATGGAGGTGTAGAGGAATTGGATGACTGTAGTGAAGAGGAGGCAGTTAGGACCAAGCAATGGAAATTATTGAAATATTGCAGGACATTAGAGAAATCCCAAACATAACTGTTAAGAGGCTATTCAGTTGGAGAAGAGGAAACGGAATCTAGATAGAAGGAAACAAGTTTGGTGGGATAGTAGCAGGCTGAAATGATGTGTCTGTCAAGGCTAACCTATTTGTGACTTTTGGGAAGGATGTGGGTGTTGGGGTACTCTGTAGGAACTTATTATCTTAAAGAGTATATCTTCAAAGTTTGTGAGAAGGTTTGTAGCTCGGGTGCTCGTTGCTGTGGTTCTGTTCGCCGAGCTGGAAGTTTTTGTTGCAAACGTTTCGTCCCCTGTCTAGGTGACATCCTCAGTGCTTGGGAGCCTCCTGTGAAGCGCTTCTGTGGTGTTTCCTCCGGCATTTATAGTGGCCTGTCCCTGCCGCTTCCGGTTGTCAGTTTCAGCTGTCCGCTGTAGTGGTCGGTATATTGGGTCCAGGTCTATGTGTTTGTTGATGGAGTTTGTGGATGAGTGCCAAGCTTCTAGGAATTCCCTGGCTGTTCTTTGTTTCGCTTGCCCTATAATGGTAGTGTTGTCCCCGTCAAATTCATGTTGCTTGTTGTCTGCGTGTGTGGCTACTAGGGATAGCTGGTCGTGTCGTTTCGTGGCTAGTTGATGTTCGTGGATGCGGATCGTTAGCTGTCTTCCTGTTTGTCCTATATAGTGTTTTGTGCAGTCCTTGCATGGGATTTTGTACACTACGTTAGTTTTGTTCATGCTGGGTATCGGGTCCTTCGTGAGCAAAACTAACGTAGTGTACAAAATCCCGTGCAAGGACTGCACAAAACACTATATAGGACAAACAGGAAGACAGCTAACGATCCGCATCCACGAACATCAACTAGCCACGAAACGACACGACCAGCTATCCCTAGTAGCCACACACGCAGACGACAAGCAACATGAATTTAACGGGGACAACGCTACCATTATAGGGCAAGCGAAACAAAGAACAGCCAGGGAATTCCTAGAAGCTTGGCACTCATCCACAAACTCCATCAACAAACACATAGACCTGGACCCAATATACCGACCACTACAGCGGACAGCTGAAACTGACAACCGGAAGTGGCAGGAACAGGCCACTATAAATGCCGGAGGAAACACCACAGAAGCGCTTCACAGGAGGCTCCCAAGCACTGAGGATGTCACCTAGACAGGGGATGAAACGTTTGCAACAAAAACTTCCAGCTCGGCGAACAGAACCACAGCAGAGGATATCTCCAGAGGAGTTGAGGTTAGTAATAGAACTAGTTTGATGTTGGTGATGGAATCATGGTCCATTGGTTGTTGGGGTTGTGAAAACAGCACCATCCTTGTCAGCATGTTTGAAAGCAATGATGAGGTTAGACCTGAGAGATTGGAGTTCAGCGTGTTCTGAGGGAGACAGGTTAGAATGAGTAAGGGCAGTAAAGAAATTAAAATGACTGATGTCATGATGAGCATTGAGATACCAGGAGGAGGAGTCTGATTTTTGGGGGAGGAGTGGTGGGAAGGATATGGTGGTAGAATGTTGGATGTAGGCGAAACGGTCTGTTGGTTATGAGGAGGACATATGCCCAAGTTAAGTATGTACATGGGTGAAAGGCAATGGTAAGAATTCAAGAGTTGTGCAGAACCTAAATTACATTGAGTTTATGGTATAATCGAATAAATCTGAGTCTGTCACTGACTACAGATTATTTCACATCAGAGATGGAAAGTTCAGACTGTAAAGTGAATACACCCCTTCTAGGTGGGACTAGAAGAATGGATTAGGTCTGAAGAAATAAATGGTGGGGGGATGGGTAGAAATGATCCAGAGGGCAACGGTACCTATATATTGATAGAGGTAGCATTCATTTGCATCTGAAAAGAGAAACATTTTGTGTTAAGGCTATGGATAAGATGAAGAATGAAATGAAACTCAGGACAGCTTTGACATGGGATGAATCAGTGCTGTTAGAGGAGGTAGAGTCTGCAAATATGGCAACTCATGATATGCAATGTGGGATTCAGCACACACAACAGCAGACTAAGGAATGTTGTTTATGCACATCATTGCACAGTTGAATCTTTCAAAGGCAGTCTTTTGACACATTTGTCAGAACTTACTTTCTACCGAAGTATTAAGGTTAAAAATTTGAAATTAGCGCAGCAAAACCAAAAATTGCTAGACTATGTTAATTGTTTTCAGTTTTTTTTAAGAGACTCTAGATATGAGACACATTTGTAGTGTCACATGGAAATGAAAAATTAACAAAAGCATCCTATTCTAAGTTGAAAGATTTAATGACATATAGTTGTAATCTTTGGTACTTTTGCTATCTTACCAATCTAAAGAAGAGAAACCTAAAATAAATCAATGTGAAAGCAGGAGGTAATGTAATAATATGATTGCATCACCTGTAAATGAATTGTGAGAATGAAAATTGAGTCGCTGAAAACCGAAATTTTGCTCCTGAAATCAAAATGTATCCAGGGCGATATTTTGATTTCCAGATGCCCTCATGACTGCTATTTCCTGTAGTCTTAAATAAGTGTCAAAAGTCCTTCTAACTGCATCAGGAGTTTTTTGCTCTAACAGCTTCATGTGACTTCTACATTCTTATCATGCTGTATTTAAGGAAGTACCTCATCAAATTTTTGTTTGATTTATCAGTGATTATTTTGTATTTACACCCAGTTATTCTGGTTTCAGCCACATTCCTCCTATCCAACTACTTCATGAAGACTTCTCATGTTTCCACTTAGTACCAGAGAAAAGAACTTTGGTCTACGTAATATTTCCAGATAGTTGTGTTTGCTTAATTCTGACTTGTTGACAGATTCCATTTAGCTTCTTAATGTTCAAATATTTACTTCTTCATTGATTTGTCTCAGTCTGTTTTGTTGTCATTCAGGAGGAGGAAGAGCTTGCCAGTAGGGGCAGTGAGAAAGCAGAGGTAGAAGGTGAGATAGAGGAAGCGGAAGAAGCTGAAGAAGAGGAGGAGGAAGAAGAGGAGGAGGAGGAGGAAGAGGAAGAAGAGGAAGAGTATGATGAAGAAGATGATGACCGACCCAAGAAGAAGCCACGACATGGAGGATTCATCTTGGATGAAGCTGGTACTGAACATGATATGCATTTTTCTGCAATAATGTGCCTGAATGTGTTTTTTAAAATCTGATCATCTTTCATTATCAGGCAGCAGTTTTAATAGTTATTTTCAACCAACCTGTTTACATATGAAACAGGGACATTTGCACCTGGGCCTTCTGGCTCTGCACTACAAGAACCACCAGCATAGTTATAGTAATGAATGTTTGCGATATCTTCTCAACTTTGCAATCTTTGTTTTGTGAAACAATTTCCACGTTTTTTAGGAGAATTGCATTTGCTAATGATTTTTGTGAGGGGATAAACAGTTTGAGAATTTGAACAAATTTACCTTAAATTTGAGATCCTCTGTGCTTGAAATTTGATGTTTCACTAAATACCTTAAAAAAATAATTGTATAATATCTCTTTGGAGTATGTTCCTTGAAATTTGTGCCATTTTCCAGTCACTCTGTTGACACTATCGACACATTGCTGTGTGCAAGAAGTGAGTGCTTATTTGATTTTTGAAGTGGAAGAAAAATACTAATGGAAGAGAAATTTATAATTTATTTCAATGAGCCAGTTTTATTCCTGTTTATGCTGACTTAAGACTTCACATTAATGGGTGCATGTATAACTGCCATGGGAAGCAGGATATGCCCAACACACTGTGAGCACTCAGCTTGGACTATTTTGACTTCATACCTGTTGTGGTCTGACTGCCAGATGGAATTTAAAAGGTTTAGATACTTCATTGTCACCTTGTTTTTATATTAAGGTGGTGGCAAGTTAGCTCATGCTTGTTTACGGCAGCATTCAGATGACTGTGTGAAAACCAAGAGACTTGATGTTGTAATTTTTTTGTTCTTTTATAGCATGTGCGAAGCTGGTAAAACCAGTTTTTATTGTCCATATCTCCACAGATCAGTGACTTGCTAGGCCAGCTCGGACAATTAAGAATCAACCACATTATTTGGTGTCTGGATATTCTCATCACTTTTAATTATAATAGACTTTTATTCTAAATATCTTTTAATAATCTGAATTAAAATTCCCTAGTTTGACCTCCTCAGTCTGGATAACCAACCTAGGCCTTTGGATTATTAATGTGAACATACCCCTCTCTTATCCAATCTAGCAGTCTGACCAAACAAAAACCGAAAGTGTTAAAGTAAGTCAGCAGGAATGGGAGCATCTGTGGACAGACAAACACAGCTAACCTTTCAAATCCAAAGACTCTTCAGTTCTGAAAGAAGTGTCACATCAGACCTGCTGAGTTTTTCCTGCTGATTTTTATTACGGATTTCCAATATCCACCTTTGTATTGCAGTCTGTGCATCCTGGCAGATGTGATTTTTGTTTGGAAGTGATACAAATATTTTAAAGTTTAAAGTAATGCTGCTTAAAATGTTTTCTCCCTAACAATTCATTTGGTGGTACCATTGCCATGCTCATGAGAATTATTTCCAAATAAATAAATGCACTGCTTATTTGAACTTGAATGTTTGTTTAAAATATCAGAAAAATTGCAATTTGCTCTTTCTTTTAAAAAGATGTGGACGATGAGTATGAAGATGAAGATCAGTGGGAGGATGGAGCTGAGGATATCCTTGATAAAGGTTTGTTTAGAGTTAACATTTACTTTGTTCATGGCAATCTAAAATATACATAGTGCAAACATCAAATTTGCCCTCTCTGCTGGTCTGTTGTGTCTTAGTCGAAAGTTGTGACGCTGGAAAAGCACAGCAGGCAGGCAGCATCTGAGGAGCTGGAGAATCGACATTTGGGACATAAACCCTTCATCCCATTACTGATGAAGAGCTTATGCCTGAAATATTGATTCTCCTTCTCCTTGGATGCTGCCTGACCTGCTGTGCTTTTCCAGCGCCACACTTTTCCACTCTGTCCTCCAGCATCTGCAGTCCTCACTCTCCTCCCTGTTGTGTCTTAGATCAATGTAGATGATTTTATAAACAAACTATATGAAATAATTAGCCTTTGCATTCAGCTTTCATCTGTATGTTCTCATTACATGTAGTAACTGAAAAATGTAACAGTTGGTTATAATGCCTCCACTTCTGTTCAAAAATTAAAGGGCTCACAAGTTAGAAGCTAATTCAATTAAGATTGTTACTGGTATTCATGTTAGTAACTTACATAGGTGCATGTTACGACTATACAGCCAGAAGTGTTTATCAGAGCCGAGTTAATCACTTTGTTCATACCTACAATAACTCATTTACTCGTCCTGGATGAGGTTCAGCAGCCATGGTTTCAGATGTTAACCAGTTGCTTTCTCCAAGCATTATTTTAAAGACAAACTATTTTAAAGGTCATATGTCTATGCTTTTGTCTCTGTTTCTATCCCATGTGGTTATTCTCTCCCTTTTGTTATCTACTGTTTGCCTTCACTCACATACTTTAATTTTTTACTTCCTTTTTCTTTAAGTCTCTCCATCATGTCCGCACCCTTTAATCACCTGTTTTCTCTAACACTTGTACTTTACCTAGAACCACTTTATTCCTAGAGTTAATGTAAAAGGTGACTGGGAGGCAAACTGCACCTGGCAGTAGGAGTGAACACATGGACTGAGCCAGGTAGCCTTTCTGACCCCATGTTCAATTTAAAAACATGGCATGGTTCTGTACCAATATGTCGAAGAGTTACTACAAACCTCACAGGCAAGAAGAAGCAAGAATAGTAAATAAAACTGGGAAGTCTTAGAAGCTTAATTTGGTATCTTTGTTTTGAATGAAACATTTAAGTGAGACCCTCTCCACTTGTTCAGGTGAATATAAAAGTGCAATGATATTTGGGTTATTTTCTAAAAGGATGTGATTAAATGAAAGGGATCTATCCCTCATGCTTATCTTTATAGAAAGCTATCTACAAACCCAACTTTCTGTATATATGCACCACAGTAATCGGTTTGAGGTCACCAAGCAGGTAATCTAGTTGTAAGGATTGTGATTCAGCAGTAATAAAACTGTTAAAAGATTTAATAACATAGGCTTCATCTCTGATCTTTCATGTTATTACGTGTTGTCAAATTACTGGTGTAATGTTTATGCTTAACTTCAGTGAACATATAAGGGGCTCCTGAAATTAAGGGCACTAAAAGAAGTGTGTCACTTTTTCGCTTTCTAATACCTGTTAACCCATTTACCTGATGCATCCGTATTTGTCTCTAGATATGTTTCTAATGTAGCAATTTATTGTATCTTTGTATCTAAGACAGGACCTGGAATACCTGAAGCAATCTTCGATTAGAGACAATAATAGTTTTTTATTTTAAAAAAATTGAAAAAGCAATCTCTGCTGAACAAACTTATTCCAAGTGCCAAGAAACTTTCTCCAATATGGCCTATTCTACACAACATCTGTTACCATGTGTACTATGTTGTGATATTTCTCTGCTATGAATTCTATTCAGCTGAATATTTTAAATGTAATTACAAGCAGAAGGACCAACTGGCCTGTTTCTCTCTTTATATGCAAATGCAGAAGATGCAAAATGTGCCGCTCATCAGTTGCATTGTTTTATTTGTAGTTTCAGTTTAGTATGCTATGCTGTCTGCTTATGATTCTGCTTCCCCTATACGGGTCAGAACAAACAGGCCATAGTATAACCCCATACTTCCTTTAGCACCAATTTAGTTTTTTGCCCCACTCAACTTCTCTGATCTTGATTTCCTGCACTGTTAAAGTGAAGGTCAGTGTAAGCTCAGGAAGCAGCATCTTATCTTTCAACTGGGCCACTTACAGCCTTCTAATCTTCACCAGGAGTTCAACTATTTCAAATGACCTCTGTCATTTTCAAAAGGACAAGTGCTGGATATTTTTTATTTACATCTTATTTTGTCACATATTTCTTGTCCCATTATCACTTTGCACCATCATTCCTTTTGTTATTTCACCTCTCCTGTTTTGCTCTTGCCTCCCATCCCCCTTCCCCTACTTTTATATTTACTTTAAATTAACCAAAGACTCAAATCATTAATTTCATTTCTCCCTCCACAAATGCTACCTGACTTGATTATATCCATCCATTTTTATTTTTGCTGGATTTTTCTGTTTCCCATCTAGGGGTTCTAAGCTGCATTGACCAGAATTGAGAGTTTGACCCTATGTGACCTTCTAGTTTAACTGATCTCATCCCAGGGCAACAGCCACTGCTGCGTTTCGCCTTTGTGCTGAAGTTTGTTTACATAACAAAACTAGAGTTTCGATTATGGTCTGAAAATTTTTGACCGAAAATGTCTGAGCCGAATTTGTCATGTTTATTCAAACCTCTACCTGTATTCTAATTCTTACCAAGCCTCATTCACCCGTCATCAATGTGTTTCCTGACCTATACTGGCTCCAGTCAGGGAACTTAAAAGTTTTATTTAATGTTTTGGGTCCAGTGACCCTTCTCCAGAACTGATGGTAGCTGGGTAAAGATTGTTATTTATACAGAAGACAGAGTAGGTGGAGGGTTGAGAGTAAATGATAGGTGGGTCAGAGCCCAAAGGGAGAGAAAAACAGTGCGATAGACAAAGGAGTGGTTAAAGGTCAGTTTGGGAGAATGAATAAGTGCTAATGGGGGTGATTAGCAGCTGACAATGGGTTATGCATGGTAGCAGCCCATGCTATGACAAGATCTAGTGTGTGGGGAGGTAGGAGGAAGGATGTGGCCTCAACCCCTAAAATTGGTGAACCTGATATTAAGTCTAGAAGGCTGCAGAGTCCCCAAGTGGAAAATGAAGTGCTGTTCTTTTAGCTTGCGCTCAGCTTCACTGGAGCACTGCAACAAACCTGAAACAGAGATGTTGGCCAGGGAACACGCTGGTGTGTTGAAATGGCTTGTCTCCCCGACCTCCACGCATGAGTTGTTGTCATCACATGGGCTGTCAGCCTTTAGTAGCCTCCAGTTGTAACTATTTATTATCCCAGGCTGACCTTTAATCACCCCTTGTCTATCCACCTATTTTTCTCTCTCTTTGAGCTTTATCTCCAACTATTATTGGGTTTTTAAGAAGAAAAGTCAAAAATGCAGAGAAACTAAAGCAAGAAGAAAATTTTGATTTGTTGTCGCCCTTACTTCCTAAAATGAGTATTTTTGAAAGTTATTTCGGCTACCATTTTTTGTTGTTTTTCTAAATTACTACCTTTCCAATTTAAACTTGCGACAGTGAGGGATACCTACAATACATAACATCCACTCCTCCCACCACTGGCAGTCATTAGCAACAGTGTGTACCATGTACAAGATGTACTGCAGAAATTCATCAAAGATCCTGAGACATCACCTTTCAAACCTACGACCACTTCAATCTAGAAGGGCAAGGATAGCAGAAACATAAGAACACCAGCACCCTAAGATCCCCTCCAAGCCACTCACCATCCTGATTTGGAAATATATCAATTTTCTTCAGTGTCACTGGGTCAGAATCCTGGAATTCCATCCCTAATGACACTCCAGGTGTACCTACAGCACATGGACTGCAGCAATTCAAGAAAACAGTTCACCATCACCACCCTCTTAAGGGCAGTTCAGGATGGGTAATAAATGCTGGCCTAACCAGCAATAGTCATGTCCCATGAATCAGTAATGAAAATGCTTGAAATATATTCAGACTGCTTTGATAAATGATTTCAGCTTCTTTTACTTCAAGCTGACCTGCACTACTGGAACTTTCAAGCACAGAGTGTAGTAATATGTACAGTCATCCTGTACATCGACTATTCAGATACTTCGAATTGATAATGCTCAAAGTTATTGTTGGTATGCGTTTAAAAACGGCAACATATTCAGGTAATGGTGTCCAGTCTTCAGGGAGTTGTGATCACCTCAAGGTATCTACTGAATACTCAATGCAAAATATTTAAATTGGACCATTAAAACCTGCTTTAATATTTAAGACAGACTTATTATTTAGAGTTTATTTCTTAAGCTCAGACTTCAGTATTCTATTCTCTGTAAGTTAACAATTTGGAATTAAGTTGGAGCAGACGCATGACGTGAGCTGTGGCGAGGTTACTGCTAATTGGTACATTAAATAGATTTTTTAAAAATCTTAGGAGAAAAGTGCTCTTCCTTCTGTCTGCAAGTCCTACAATGTTAACCTGATAGCCCCTATTATGTAAACCATTGCAATTGCTGTGTCAATCTGAGCACTTCATATTTGCAAAGGCAGCAGGTTTTTTGATAATGAGGTGTCCCTAGAATGCAGTTTTTGAAGACTCTAGCAGTTGTGTTTCTATTTTTAAAAGTTTATGTTCATCAATTAACTGGTTATCGCTGTGATTAATTGTCAGCAAGATATAGGATTTGCACTTTCTTTCTACTACCACGGAATGTGCATTAACAGATAAATGAAGTATCAGCTTTCCTCCCTGTATGTAATGCATCAGCCATTGATGCATGTGGAGTAAGATACCAATCACCCGTGCTTGAAGAGATGAGTAGGGTTCATGTTTAAAAATCTAGTATGTTTTGTTTTAATCAGGCCTACTATACAGTATCTAGTATAAGGGTAATTTAGCATTTCAGTTTGAGTGCTCTCTCTTTGAAAACATGTCCATTTTGCCCTTCTATGTGTTTCATTTCTGTTTTTAATGTACATCATACATTCCTGCTTATGTGCCATGTTTTAATTTTGTCCTTACATTTTTGTTCCCCGTTCACCATGTGATTGATTTTGGTGGTATTATTTGGCTGTTTACTGTGTTGCCTTCTGAACAGAAGAAATTGAAGGTACGTGCACAATTCTGCATATTGTTTGATATTAATGCAAATTAGTCTATTGATCATAATTATTTGAGGCTTTGAAATTGCACCATGTGAATATTAACTACATTCCTCTGTTTTCCATTGTAATTTATCAATTTGTGTAAACATTTCTATTAACCCTGAGACTCATCATATCTGCAGTATGCTGTACATTTATTTGGACCAACACCAGTTGAATGTTAAAGAACCATGCAAACTTGTGATGTTCCATCACTAATCTTAACATAGTGGAATTTCAAGGTCAAGTGTGCATACGTATTCTTCCTTGCAGTTGATTTCATTTAGGCTGTTATTTAAAATTATATGATGCACCACATTGATCCATCTAATTATCCTTTGCTTTCCTGCAAGAACATTGTCGACCTCGTAATTTCATTTGCTTGGTGGCTGTTAAAGTAATAGTCCAGCTTTCACGACTACTTCATGAAATGCAACAATGCCGCTTTGTTGGTACATAGCACCTTAAAGTCATAAAGTGTCCCACTTCATAGAAGTCTTGTAACTCAAAATTTGATACCTAACCACAAACTGATACTAGGGAGGAGCCAAATGCTTTGTCAAGGAGGTGTGTCGTTATGAGTATCTTAAAAAGGATTTGTAGAGGGAATTCCAGAGCTTTAGAGCCTGGGCAGCTGAACACATGACCACTAATGCCAGAAGGATGGGAATGGGGAATGCTCAAACTGCCCGAATCAAAGAAATATGAACTTCTCTGATAGCTGTGGGGTTAGAGGAGATTACTGACAGAGAGAGAGAGGCTTTGGAAACATTTGAAAGCAAGAATGAGAGTTTTAATATTAATTTGTTTTTGAGACAAAGTTGATCAGAGAGCACCAGGGTGATAGGTGATATGAGCTTGGTGCAAGTACAAGGGAAAGCAGGTGATGGTATTATTGCTGGACTGTTAATCTAGGTAATGCTCTGGAGACCCAGGTTGGAATCCCGCCATGGTAGATGGTGGAATTTGACTTCAGTAACAATCTGGAATTAAGAGTCTGACAGTGACTATCGTCGATTGTCAGAAAAACCTATCTGGTTCACTACTGTCCTTTAGTGAAGGAAACAGCTGACCTGGTCTGGCCTACATGTGACTCCAGACTCTGTAAAGTAGTTAACTCTGAACTGCTCTCTGAAATGGTGTAGCAAGCTATTCAGTTGTAACAATCACTAGAAAATCTCAAAAAAACTCAAACCAGGCAGACCACCTTGCACTGTCCTAGGCATTGGAAAGAATAACAAAAAAACCATATCGACCCTGCAAAGTCTTCCTTTCTAATATTTTGGGTGTGTCTAGTATTAAAATTGGGAGTGCTGTCTCACAAACTAGTCAAGCAACAGATCCAGATTCATACCTTACAGACAATATCCCAGATGCTACCATCACTATCGCTAGATAGGTCCTGTCTCACCAGTGGACCAGGCCCAGCAAAGGTGGCAGCATAGTGCTGTACCGTCAGGAGGAAAGTTGCCCTTGGAGTTCTCAGCACTGGCTCCTGACACCAAGCTATCAGGTCAGACATGGACAAGGAATCTTCCTGCTGATTACCATGTTGCATTCATCATTCATCCTTGGTACATCAGTACACCTCCATAATGAATACTACCTAGAGAAAGTATTGAGCTCTGCATGGCGTGAATGTTCTTTGACTGGATTTCAATGTCCACACGGAGTGGTTTGACTACACTCAGCAGCTTTACTGATAGAGTCTAAAGAGCATAGCTGGTAAACTGGGTCTTCTGCAGTAGGTGGTGATGGAAAAATATACTTTACTTCTCTTTACCAATCTGCCATCTGCAGATGCATCTGGCCATGACAGTGTTGGTAAGAGTGACCAGCACACAGTCCTATTGGAGACAAAGTCCTGTGTTTAGATTGGTATTACGTTACATAATGTTGTGTGACACTATTACCATGCTAAATGAGACAGACTTTGAATGGATCAAGCCACTGAAGACTGGGCATCCATGAGGCTGTGTGGACCATCAACAGCAGCAGAATCATTTTCCAACGCAATCTACAATCTCATGGCCTGGCGTAGCCCCAACTCCACAATTACCGTCAAGCCAACGGATCAACTCTGGTTCAATGGAGAGTGCAAGAATGCATGCCAGGAGCTTGTACCAGGCATGCCAAAAGGTGAGGTGTCTGCCTGGAGGAGCCAGCAAACAGGACTACTTGAGTTCCAAATGGCATAAGGAGCCGGTTATAGACAAAGCTAAGTGATTCCATAAACAATGGGTCAGGTCTAAGCTCTGCAATCCTGCCACATCAAGTGATGAATCATGGTGTGCAATTAAACAACTCACTAGAGAAAGATGCTTTGCAAATATCCCCATCTCAATGATGAGGGAACCCAGCATTTAGTGCTAACGATAAGGCTGAAACACTTTTGTACTTCTGGTTGGAGATTGTTTTGAATTAAGGATGCATCTTGACTTCATCTAGAAGTTCCCAGCATCACAGATGTCAGTCTTCAGCCAACTCGATTCACTCTGTAGTAGCAAGAAATGGTTGGAGGTATTAGATTGTGCAAAGGCTACAGGCCCTGTCCACCATCTACAAGGCATAAAACAGGAGAGTGATAGAAAACTCTCCACTTGCCTGGATGAGTGCATTTTCAAAAACACTCAAATGATACGATCAGTGACACAACCTGCTTGATTGTCCACATCCTACACCACCAACACTTAGTAGCAGCAGTATGTACTAACCATAAGGTACACTGCAAAAATTCATCAAAGCTCTTTGTACGATCCTTTCACACCCACAACACTTTCATTCAGAAGGACAAGGGCTGTAGATACTTGGGAAAACCACCACCTGCAAGTTTCCCTCCAAGCCACTTGCCATCCTGACTTGGAAATATATCCCACAGTGTCATTGGTTCAACATCCTAGAATTCCTTCCCTAACAATTTTGTTAGTCTCCGTACAGCATGGAGATTTCAGTGACTTAAGAAAGCAGCTCACCACCTATGGATGGGCAATAATAATGCTGACCAAGCTAGCAACGCTCACATCCAATGTGTGAGTAAAAAAGAAGATAGACAACAGAGTTTTTGATAATCTCTAGTTTATGATGGGTAGAACAAAGGAGGACAATTGAGTATGTTAGAATATTAAATCTGGAGGTAATGAGGCAAGCATGAATTTAAGTAGAGCTGAATTGAGACAGAGTCATATGGTGTTACTGAGGTGGAAATGGGCAGCCTGAATCATGGTACAGATGCACGATCAACAGACCAGCTTGAGACCAGTATGACACCAAGGTTATAAGTAATTGTGTTGAAGCCCAGTTGGTTGGGGGAAGCTAGAGAGCTGGGTTTGTAGTGGGAACTGAAGACAGCAGAGGAGATTTAAATTTATTATTTCATCGGAGGAATATTCTGCTCATTTAGATCAGGTAACCACTCTGACAATTTAGGGACAGTGGAGAAGTTGAAAGAATGATGGTCTGGTAGAAACTAGGTATGGTCAACTTACATGAACAGTAACTCCATTTATTCAGGTCATGAGTCAGACTGAGTAAGATTAGACACTATCATAGCAAGCATCTGAATCTTTAGTCTCCCCTGACATATCCACAGCTTTTTAAAGTGAACAGAATGCAATAGAAAGCAAACATGAGATGATATGTTGCACTTGGTCTTCTTTGTTATCCAGTGTAGTGTGTTTGTAGATGCTTCATGGATACAGCGTTCTATTCTTAATCCTCTTTACATCATTCACTCTTCACGTAGGTGGACAGCACGCTCCAAACTACTTTTGTTCTACTTTGCTTTTGTCTGTTTGAGAGCAGGCGAGGGTTAGCTGTCTTTGTTTTGCTTTCTTCTCTCACTGAGACACTCAACATCACTAAGTTGACTCCACAATAGGAACTCCCACCATGGGGCATCACTTGTTGCACTGCCCACATTTCTTTCACAGGATACTGCTACTTGCTGGTCAATTCACAAATAGCTGAACAAATAGAGATTTTTGTTACATCCACCTCAGTGTTAGAATCTAGCCTGTGCAAATATGTCACATTTGGAAATCTGGGTTCTTTTTGATTCGTATGGTGATAAAGGCATCTTGAGCTTCTTATTCAACTTCTGCTCTGTTGTTTTAACTGAGATCTGATTTCATTGGTTGGGCATAGCTGTCAAGCCCATAGAGCTGGGATACAAATCAAGCACGTTAATTGCTATAGCTGCAGGGTTGTTGATATTTAAATACGCTGGCGAGAAGGACAAAGTACTATTTCTCCTCCGTTCAATGTCGGACAGTTGACTAACTGGCAAATTCAAAAGACCAAGTCTTCTGATTGATTGATTGCTTCCAAGTGTTCTCTGAAGAATGAGTTTGCATATGTTAGAAAATAGGGTTGAAGTTTCCAAGACTACCTATTAGGAGCAAATTAGTACAGATACTGGAATCTGAGTCAGAGTCATGGATGCTGTCCGACCTGTGTGATCTCCAGCATTTGTTGTCTTCAGTACCTATTACTGAGTATGTAGTACTTCCTGTAGGTGAGATATTTCATCTGTTACTGTTTGTGGTGTTAAATAACTTCCAAATGGGAATTGTAGTTTAGTCCATGCAACCACAGTGTAAATGTGTTGTGTTTCCACATAACATGTACAAAGAAGTTTGAAGCTTTGGAGCTTGTGGAAGAGTTCAGTTAGTCAGCAACCATCAGCTTCAGCCAAAATCAGCCAAAAATAATGAAAAACTCTAGTTGTCAATGGCAGTCAATTACATTACATTTCTACCTGTAGGTACCATTTTAATTAAAATCTTTTAAAGTTAGTAAGTTGTTTTTCTCTTGTGTCCAATTTTAAAATGAAAATTTAGGGATGTGACTTCATTAGACTTTCCCAAATGTAATTTAGCATTGACACTTTGCTTCCATTTTGTCTAAAAATGCTTTCTAATTGACTAAGTGGTGAGACTTGTTCCTGGATTTTGTTTTGAGACTGAGTTTATATTTAGTTAATGGGGCGTCTTTGATACGTATACCTTTATATACATTGAATTCTTGTGTTGATAAGGGAATTATAACTTGGAAAGGACAAAAGTTGAAAGTTTAGTCTTGTTGTAATATCTTAGTTGACAAGGAGTTAATTTGTCTGTTGTTGCATTGTGTCTTCATATTCTTTCTTGTACTCTGTAGCCTCCAACATTGACAACTTGGTCCTTGATGAAGATCACTCCGGGGCAAGACGATTGCTGAACCATTGGAGGTAAACTCCACCTCCCCCACTCTTAAATTTGAGGGATATTATCTCTGATTATCCCCCTTACTTTTAGCCAAATAAGTGTATAACCTAGACTTCCAACAAAATTGGCCTGAGAATGATCCTCTTAGCTTTACTTTTGTTACCTTGTCTTAATGACTGAGACAAGATGAAAATTATGTTCTCACATACAATGGATTATAAATTTTCATTGTTCAAATCCTTGTAGTGCAAAATTAACTGTGGGTCTGGAGTCACATCTTGAACAGTAGATTTCCTCCTCGAAAGGGCATTAAAGAACCAGAAGGACATTTAAAGCAATTTAGTGATTTTGTGGTCAATTATTGGTGGGGTTTTTTAAAATTCCAGATTTATTTAATTCAAATCCTCCAACTGCGGTGGTGGGATTGAATTAGTGTTTCTAGGTCATCAGTCCAGACCTCTAGGTTTACAGCCCAGTAACTTAACTATTACATTGCTGTGTCTCTGAATATGTCAGGTAATTTTATAATACACTGTAAGTTATGGTACCTATTTGAATGATGCAGCTAATTATTCAATGCATCTTGCAGAGACAAAAGAGAAGAGGAACTTGGCGAATATTATATGAATAAATATGCCAAGCCAACTGCAGGAGATCAGTAAGTATTCTGTTTCTTTTTAAAAATTATTAAATGTTATGATTCAAAACTCATTGTATGGCTAAACTTTGGGGTGGATATATAGGAGTTTTGCTACTGTTGTATTGATCTGTCAGGAAAAGGGGTTGATTTTTATATGTAATGGATCTGTTTGGTTCGTGAAGAATAGGAAGCTGGTATGAAATGTCGAGGATTGGGAGAGCTGTTTGGCTGTACCATTGTGGTAGTTCCACATGGATTGTAGAAAAGATGAGACAAATAACTTGTTCTTCTAAGCTTTGTTGAGTGATAACTAAACTATCACTCATTTGGAGGGACACTTGTGAACTATCCAGGATGAAACCAGAATGTCTAACACCCTCCCAATCAGGATTATGTATCAAGGTATTATTTTTTCTTAATACTTTGAGGGTGTCGCTGTAATTAGCCTTGAATGGGGTGGCTTACCTAGGCTATTGCAATTAAGAATCAGTTGTGTTGCTGTGGATCTGGAGTCACATAAGGCAGACCAGGTAAGGATGACAGATTTCCTTCCCTAGAGGGCATTAACATAACATATTGATTTTCACAACTGTCAATGTTTCTGTGGTCACTATTACTGGTGACAAGCTTTCGATTCCAGACTACTGAATTGAATTTAAAGTTCACCAGATTTGGGTCTATGTCCCCAAAGCAATAGCCTGGTCCTCTGGATTGCTAGTCTGGTGACACTGCCCTCGCACTACTGGCTCCCCTAGCACAGAGCTCTTAATATTAGAAGTCTGATTGTATTTTTGTGGCTCCAGAGGTTTTCAGCTGATTGCCCTTTCATACAAGACCGGGCAATAGTGACCGTAGACCAGGGTTGAAACTGGCCGACTGACAAGAACGCAGAACTGTGATGTTTACTCATAGTCTGTTTTTTACATATTTAGGTATGAATGCATTGCTATAATATATTGTCTCAGCTGTTTTTGACTGGCCTTGCCAAGCTTGCTCTGATCCCGTACCATGTGCGTGGGTGAGACTCACTTTGTGCAAGGTGATATTCTGAGCAGTTTGTTTCCTGCTAACATCTTCCTCTTCTTTTAGTTTCTATGGTGCATCAGATGAACTCTCAGACGACATCACACAACAGCAGTTACTGCCTGGTGTAAAGTAAGTGATTCTTTGATTAATTGAACTTTACAAAACTTGAAATGAATATCATTATATTGACCAAAACCTGCATATGTTCTCTCAACTAATTCTGTTTTGTCTCTCTCCCTCGATTTGCACAGAGATCCTAACTTGTGGACTGTGAAATGTAAGGTATGGTTATTCCCATTTGCAGTCCTGTGCTTTATGCATTTCTGAATGGTATGAAAATAACATGCCAAATATATATTGCAAAATATATATAAAATACATATTGCAATATGTATTGTTGACAACAAGATTATATATATCTGGAAACATGTGATTGCAGCTTTGTAATCAAACTATTGTTGTCATTCCAGGCTGTAGCACCGTATAAGATAACATTTGCTGCAGATTTCAAATCTGCGAATGAATTTTCCCTTATGACCACAGCTCTTCCCTGCATTATGATCCATCTGCCATCTTGTTGCCAGCTCACTTAATGTCTCTTTGCAGGCTGTTTCTGTCCTCGCTGTTTGTTTAACATCTAGCTTTGTACATGGATACATTCCTCTCTGCCTCTTTATTTAAGGGGCAGTTGAGTGTAAATAAGCAAAGCCCCAGCGTAGATTCTTGTGGAACCCCACTAATGAGAGCCAACTTAAAAATGTCCCGTTTATCTCAATTGCTTAATCTACCTTGTTATACCCTTAAAAATGCTGCAAATTCCTTCCAAATGTATGTTGGTAGAGAGTGACAACCTTGGGAGTCTGAATGAATTTAGCAACATTTTTTCTGAAGCCTATTCAGCCTCTTCTTATAATGCTAACCCTCCAATCCCAGCAATATCCTGGTAAATCTTTTCTGAACCCTCTCCAATTTAACCATATCCTTCCTATAGCAGAGAGACCAGAACTATACACAGTACTCAAAGTAGCCTCACCAATGTCCTGTACAACTTCAATATGATATCCCAACTCCTGTACTCAATGGTCTGAGCAAAGAAGGCAGCCCATTTTAAACGCCTTCCTAACCACCCTGTCTACATGTGGTACAAATTTCAAAGAACTATGTACCTGAACCCCTAGGTCTTTCTGTTCAACAACGCTACTCTGGGCCCCTCATTAACTGTATAACTTTGTTCACCACAGAAATGATCTGCACCCCGGGCACAGTCTTATTTTCTAGTGAGATTGATGGGTACTATTTACCAGTTGAGTAGAGTGGCCCAACCGGTGGATAATATGGATGTTACTGAGTTCGGTTGGCCATGCTTTAGCTTAACTTGTGTTTGTAATGGAATTTTATACCAAGGAAGAGAAAAGTCATGTTACTGCTGTGGAAATCATCCACTTGAAACCATTTGAATAATTCCATAGTCAAAAGAACTTTGTGTGTCGTATTTGGAGATATGCCGTATTTGATTTAACAGCAAATGCAAAATACATATCATTTTTGTAGCTGAGCTTTATTAACATATATCAACATTGTAGTGTGTGGCTTGGGATTCTGGAGAATTTAGAGATCACTTGAACTTGCATTTTCCAGGTTGTTCACATGTGAAGAAGCCCCATGTATTCACAAGCATATTCACATGCCAATTCCTGTTTGGTATCACATTAAAGCAGTTGCTGATAGATCTTAAAAAAAATTGCTTTCACGTTCCATATTTCTAACTAGTAAAACTTGGAATTGTTAGTTGATTTATCTTTCCTTTTTCCAGATCGGTGAAGAACGAGCAACAGCTATTTCACTGATGAGGAAATTTGTCGCTTATCAGTTTACAGATTCAGTAGGTATCCTTATGGTTCTTAAACAGCAGCTTTAGATCTCTTTATTGGTGGAGCTAGCCAACAGGCACATGCAAGCATCCAATGGCGTGTTTTCCAGTACTGCAGTTGAGGATTTGACTGTTTCATGCTTTTCTTGCGTTTCTCTAAGATACATAGTGACTTATAATATGGCATTATCTCAGAGAATGATGAATTGTTGTGTTCCCAAGAATTGTAATTGTTGTGCTATTCTCATTCCTTGTACAAGTCATTTCAAAGAAGATGAGTAGTTTGTGCCATCCCTCTCTGAAAAACACCCTGAAGTCAACAGCTGAAGAAACTGGATGCTCCTAAAGCCATGACACCATCCAGTATTGGAATAAAAACTGACTAACTACAGCTCTGGGCAATCTGTTTCCACATTGTGGAAAATTGCGCAAGTATGTGGGCGGCACGGTGGCACAGTGGTTAGCACTGCTGCCTCACAGCGCCAGAGACCCGGGTTCAGTTCCCGCCTCAGGCGACTGACTGTGTGGAGTTTGCACATTCTCCCCGTGTCTGCGTGGGTTTCCTCCGGGTGCTCCGGTTTCCTCCCACAGTTCCAAAGATGTGCAGGTCAGGTGAATTGGCCATGCTAAATTGTCCGTAGTGTTAGGTAAGGGGTAAATGTAGGGGTATGGGTGGTTTGCGCTTCGGCGGGTCGGTGTGGACTTGTTGGGCCGAAGGGCCTGTTTCCACACTGTAAAGTAATCTAATCTAATCTAAAAAAAAATCTAATCTATGTCCTGTCCACCAAAAGCAGGACCAATCCAAACTGGTCACTTATTACCTGACTGATCTAGTCTCGATCATCAGCCAAGTGATGGCACAGGTAATCAACAGTGATATCAAGCAGTGCTTAAAGGCAATATCTTGCTCCCCAGTATTCATTTTGGGTTCCACTTGGCTTCTGACTTCATTACAGCTGAACTCAGCGAAGTGAGATTGACTGCCTTTGATATCAAGATATGTGACTGAGTGTGGCATCAAGAGAGTCTTTGCAAAACTGAAGATAGTGGGAACCCAGGAAAACCCTCTACAGTGATTTGTTGGGAGCCCAATCACCTTTGTCCTGGAACATTACAGCAAACATTCCTCAGGATATTTATTGATGACTGCACAATTTGCAAGTCCTCAGATACTGAAGCAATCCATATTTGTAATCAGAAAAACTTGGACAACATTCAGGCTTGGGCTAATAAGTGCAAAGCTGCATTTTTGTCATACAAATGCTTGGGAGTGACTTCTCAAATGAGAGAGAATCTAACCATGTCCCCATGACATCCCATCGTATTAAGATTGCTAAATTCCCCGATATCAGTGTCCCAAGTGTTACCATCGACTTGAAGCTGAATTAGACCAGTCATATTAATACTATGGCTACAACAGCAGGACGACAAACTGAGAATTCTATAGTGAGTAAGTCACCAACTGTCTCCCCAAAGTCTGTCCACCACTTACGAGTCAAAAGTCAGGAGCATGATAGAATACTCTCCAATTATCTGGAAGAGTGCAGCTTCAACGGCACCTGAGAAGCTCAACGTTATCTAGGGCAAAGCTTGATTGGCACCCCATCCATCATCATCAACACATTAGTGGAGAAGTAATGATGCATAGTGGCAGCAGTGTGCATTATCTACAAGATGCACTGCTACAACTCACCTTGAACAGTACCCTCACGGCACGGTGGCACAGTGGTTAGCACTGCTGCCTCGCAGCGCCAGAGATCCGGGTTCAATTCCCGCCTCAGGCGACTGACTGTGTGGAGTTTGCACGTTCTCCCCGTGTCTGCGTGGGTTTCCTCCGGGTGCTCCGGTTTCCTCCCACAGTCCAAAGATGTGCAGGTCAGGTGAATTGGCCATGCTAAATTGCCCGTAGTGTTGGGTAAGGGGTAAATGTAGGGGTATGGGTGGGTTACGCTTCGGCGGGTCGGTGTGGACTTGTTGGGCCGAAGGGCCTGTTTCCACACTGTAAAGTAATCTAATCTAATCTAAATCTGCAACCTTCTCCAACTAGCAGAGCAAGGGCAACAGATGTCTTGGAACATCACCACCTGCATGTTCCCATGCAAACCTGGTGCTGTGAGGCAGCAGTGCTAACCACTGAGCTACCGTGCCACCTTGCAGGCCATTGAGGGTGTGGGGAATCTCCGGATAGGGTACTGGAACCAACAGATGGTTCGTATCAAGGAAATGACAGACGTGCTGAAGGTGCTAAAACACTGGCTGAGATCAATCAATTCAGTAAACAATAGAATGAACAGACTATCTTGCCTTTCTGGACCAAAGCTACATACAATAGGATGGGATGGGATTCCTTTGTATCTAAGATGGTGCCACCTGGGGTGACATCTGAATGCACGTGACAATAAAGGATATTCTAATTCTTTGTTAGCATTATACAAGCCATACAATTTAAGAAATCAGAAGTTTGATTTCTTGATTTTTTTTTTCTTTCTAAAGATGCCTGAGAAATGTATATTGCAGGAGTGGAAGACCATGTTCAGTCATTAACTTATTATTTGTCAGCACTGGAGTTTACACATTTTGTTGTCTTCAATGACGATTGCTTAAATCTTGTAGTAGTGAATAACTTGCAGTTTGGTGTTAGCATGCTGTTGATTTTGTGATGAATTTAGTATTCAGACTAAGTTTTTGTTTTGAATAAAGTGCACACATTTTTCATTCTTTTTTTCTGTCATTTCTTTTTGCCTGTAGCCCATCCAGATCAAGTCTGTTGTTTCCCCTGAGCATGTGAAGGGGTACATTTATGTTGAGGCATACAAACAGACTCATGTCAAGCAGGCCATTGAGGGTGTGGGGAACCTCCGGATAGGGTACTGGAACCAACAGATGGTTCCTATCAAGGAAATGACAGACGTGCTGAAGGTGGTGAAGGAGGTGACCAACCTGAAACCGAAATCCTGGGTTCGTCTGAAAAGAGGTCTGTACAAGGATGACATTGCACAGGTAAAGCTTTCTATCTTTGCAGTCTGTGTAACGTAACAGACAGACAGTCTAATATGGATAGTGTCCCAATGCCAGTACCCTATTGACCAGGGGTTGTCCTAGATTTCAGACTTTGCTGGATTGTGGATTACCTGTTACCTGGTGCTGGTCTGTGTTTAAGTTGTACATTTCTAATGTAAGATCCAATTCCCCACTCCATGAGCGAGGTGGCTGATGAAACGCACAGTCTAGGGCAGTTGCTGAATTCAAACAATGGACAAAGTAAATTATGTAAATGTTGAGCTGTGTACAGAGCGAAAACATATGGCTTTTTTTTTTGACAATTTCTGTTTCCAGGTAGCTGCATTTGTGGTCTTGTATGTATTACACCATTTTATGTTAGCATCACAAACATTATATCATGCTGTAAAAATGGAAGAGCTTAGTCTGAAGCCATTATGTTCCCTTTCGGCTGTGAGAATAAATATTAGTACTTGCTATGGAGCCCTGTCTCACCTATTGACTTTTTAAAATGTACTGCATGTTTTTTCAGGTGGACTACGTTGAGCCAAGCCAGAACACCATTTCTCTGAAACTGATCCCAAGAATTGACCATGAGCGAATCAAAGCTCGGATGAGTTTGGTAAGAGTCCATCTTCAGTTACAAGTTGATATGCTGTATGAACCATGAACTGAGGCTGTATTTAATTGTGTTGATGATGGTGTCATTCTACCTCTTCATCTTCATCTTTGTGTGTTCTCTGCTGGAAGCAGGTCCAACACACTGTGCTGCAGCCTCCACTGGGGTAGGGTAAAGTGGCAGGTCTCAAATCTACCAATTTGGAACAAGATCAAACCCTTTGCTGTTTACGTGACTCTGATCCACATAACAGTCCATCAATAGGTCCCCCAAAGGAAGCTAGGTTCCTTTGGCAACATAAGCCTTTACATGTATGTTGTAACCTGGAGCTATGGATAATAATGGTATAAGCTCCAGTTGCTTTCTTTTTTGTGTCATTAGTATTATAAAAGAAATATCCTGTCTTGCATTTTATAAACAATATAATTGCTAGGTAGGGAGAAGGTGTTGAACAAAGATTTTCTTCTTGCCTTGAACTAACTTAATCTTATTTGAACACTTAGCCCTGAAGAATTGTTGCTTACTGCTCTTGATTTCTCATTTTAATTTAGTGCAATGAGTATCTGAATATTTTCAATGTTTTAACCCACAGAAAGACTGGTTTGCTAAAAGGAAGAGATTCAAGAGGCCACTTCAGCGATTGTTTGATGCAGAGAAAATCAGGTATTGATATGATGCTCTTTTAGCACGGTTATGTTGTCCCTTTTTTTTCCCCAGAGAGGTCATAAAAGCAGATACTTTGAAAAATCTAAGTAGAATCCTTTAGGGTGTAGAATCCTTTAGGGATTCTGTGGTTTTAGGACCAGTTTGATTAAAGATAACAGATACTGCCTCAGGCAGAAGGCCTTCAATTTTTACAAATAGAACACTTGCACAATGAAAGGGGAGTGGCTCAGCTCAGCTCGTCTCTGGTGTGATTTGGTTTTGGCAATCAGTCAGGGTTGTGAAGTGCTGGACCCAAGGGGAGAAGGTCCATGCTGACCCTCTCTCTGTGACTTGTCTCCTCTTTGTTTGATTTTACCTTTTGTGCCAGGGGGTGTTCAAAGGGATTATTGCAAATATTAGGGAACAGCATCTTTAAATTGGTATAATCTGTTGGGTTTTCGGGTAGGTTATTCTATATCCTGTTTTCTGTTGTTTGTGTTTCATTCGGTAATCTTATAAATAAATTCTGGTTTGTTTAAAACGAAGTGCTTTGACCAGCTGTATCTCTTCTGAAATATCCATGTTACACCTGTTTAAAGCAACTAGCAAAGTTAGGGTCGGGACTGCTTTATTGAAATGATTTGAAGGGGCCTGGCCTGGTCGAACACATTGATAGAGTATGTTGTCGATATTCTCTAATCAATGTGTTCAGAGATATTGTTACACACTTCTGGAGCAGGTAAGACTTGAAACCAGGTCTTCTGGCTCAGAGATAGGGATACTACCTGCCCAAGGGGAGAGGCATTATCAAAGAACTGGAATCAAGCCTTTTTCAGAACTAAAGTTTGGAATCTCAACTTTCAAGTGGTAAAGTTTTGTCAGTCCCTTCTGCAAATAGGAATTAACACTAGATCCGTTAATTTCAAATCTGAGATAGATTGGTTGTTAGATGAAGAAATGGTATAGAGCAAAGTCACCTGTGTGAAGATAGGTTACAGATCAGCCACAATCTAATTGAATGCCAGGCCCATCTGAAGGGGCTAACTGACATTGACCCACACTGTTTTCCTGCTGGCATATGGTACTAGTTCCTTCACATTACAATATCATAATAATTATTCTGTGATTCCCATGTCTTTAGATAGCTGTAAATCCTAGCTCCAAAATGGATACCGTGAGAATTGGGGAATTGTAAACTTTATCAGACCAATCTTTGAGTTTTTTTGTTTTAAATTTCTTTCATAGGATGTGGGTGTGGGTGGTTAGGCCAGTGCTTATTGCTCTTGAGTATGTTGTGAGCTGCATCCTTAAACTGCTGCAGTATTTTAGGTACATCCATAGTGCTGTTAGGGAGGTAGTGCTAGGGTTTTGATCGAGCAACACTAAAGGAATGATTGTATTGTTCTAAGTTAGGATGGTTGCTGTTTAAAAGCGAGCATGCAGGTTGTGGTGTTCCCAGGCATCTATTGCCTGTGTCTTTTGAAGTGGTAGAGCTCATGGGTTTGGAAGGTATGTTGAATGAGCCTGGGTGAGTTGCTGCAGTGCATCACGTAGTTGGTCCACATTGCTGTCATAGTGGTTGTAGATGGAGTGAATATTGAAGATGGTGGGATGCCAGTAAAGTGTGCTGCTTTGTGGATGATGTCAAGCTTCATGAGTATTGTTGGAGCTGAATTCTTCCAAGCAGGTGGGGAGTATTTTCATCACCGCTGACTTGATCCTTGAGATGGTGGGTAGACTTTAGTGTGGCAGGTGTGGAATTACTAGCAACAGAATTCCTAACTTTTGACCTTTTTTTGTAACCACAGTATATATATTGCTAGTCCAATTCAATTGCTGGTGTTCTATATGAGAGAGCGAGAAATGAACTGCTTCAATGAACTAACTAACTTCTGACCTTTATGATGGAGAGGAAGTCATTGGTGAAGCTAATGAAGACGATTGGGCTTGGGATGCTACCCTGTGGAACTGCAGTAAGGTCATGGGATTGAGATGACTGGTCTCCTGAAACCACAGCCATTTTCCTTTGTGCTAAGTTTGATTCTAAACAGTGGAGAATTTTCCCCTAATCCCCATTGATAGTTTTGGTTCATCTCCTTGAGACCATACTCAATCAAGTGTTAGCTCAATGTCAAGGATAGTTACTGTTCACTCACCTCCAGAATTCAACTCTTGTTGTACCAAAGATGTAATAGAGTCAGGAGCGGAATGAGTATGGTGGAATTCAAACTGAACATCAGTGATCAGATTCTGAAGAAGTGTCACTGGACCTGAAATATGAACTCTGCTTTCTCTCCACAGATGTAACTAGACCTGCCGAGTTTCTTGAGCAATTTCTGTTTTTGTTTCAGATTTCCGGCATCTGCAGTTCTTTATTTTATATCAGTGATCAGGTTGTTGCTATTTAAGTGCTACTTGAAACCACTGTTGATGACCCCTTCTAATACTTCAGTAATCAAAAAGTAGACAGGGATCAATTTGGATTTGTCCTGTTTCTTTTCAGTGCAACCTACCTTGGCATTTTTCCAAGTTGTCAGGTAGATGTCCATGTTATGGTTGTACTGGAGTAGCTTGGCTGGGGGCACAAGTAGTTTTGAAACATGCACCTTCAGTGCAGTCGCTGAATGTTGTCGAGGCCCATTGCCTTTGTCGTGTCCAATGTCTTTAGCCATTTTTTGTTATCAACCTGAATAAATAAAATTAGCTGGTGTCTGTGATACTGGAACCTCAGGAGGATACTGAGATAGATCACTAACTCAGCACTTGTGGCTGCAGATCAATTCTCAAGTTTCACCCTTTTCTTTTGCATTGTCATTTAGTGATGGGTCTTTATTTGCATTCTTAGTTATTTGTTTAAAATGCCTATTATCATATCTGATAAAATGTAGTTATAGAGTCGTAGATGTACAGCACACAACTCATCCATATCGCTCGATAGCCTAGATAAATCTAGTCCCATTTGCCAGCTTTTGTTAATCTTAAGATCATAAAGAGCCTGAACACTATTTAGATTTCGCTGTCTTGCCAACTTTATTGTATATTTGATGTCAAACTGATTTGTTTGAATTGAAATTGTACATTTCGTAGATCACTGGGTGGAGACGTTACCACAGATGGAGACTTTCTTATATTTGAGGGCAATCGCTACAGCAGGAAAGGATTCTTGTTCAAAAGTTTTGCAATGTCTGCAGTGGTAAGTAATGCATCCATTAGAATCTTTTGTAGCAGAGTGGTTTCGAGTTATGTTTTTGAAGTGCTCATTCTAAAGTTTTCCAAGCCTCTTGATGACTACTTGCTTTGCACATGTCGGGTGGGTGATTAATTGAGGTTACAACTTGACTGTTTCTGCGTTGATGCATGATTAGCATCGTGTAATTGAAAAAGTGCATAAAATTATCGTGTCTAAAACAAAAGCCACCTGGCACGAAGCAAGCTATTTTCCCAGTCTTTGATGGATGTTGCCACAGGAATGTCCTGTAAATATCATTGTCCCTGCTGCATGCTATTGCAACATTTTTTTTTGCCACATTTTTTACATATCTTCTGACGGACCACGAGCAACATGAGAGCTCTGTTAGTCTCTACAAAGTATTTAACAGTGATGTGATAGATAATATCCATCTCTCCCTCTACTTCCCTAACTCATTGACCCACCAGATCTCTCATCTCCAGTTTGTGTACTCAAAGGTAAGTCTCATATACCTGGTACATTTGGAGACTTGGGTGTATGTGGCCTGCATTTCTTTACCTTCATTCCACCTATCAGGAAAGGTTAGTTTTTAAAATCAGGTAGAGTATGGAATTTAAACTGTCACTAGATAATAAAATGCTTAGTCTCTGATGAAATTGATTGCATTCATTCTTGCAATATTACATATTAGGTAAAATTCTGTGGTCTTAATGAAGTTTGTTCAAAATTCAGTCATGGCATATTTGCTTTTTTAAAATTTAACCAGGGCGTTAGTTGGGTATGCTCCATCACTTTGACCAATTCCTGTTTAATTTAGCTGCTAGGATATATGTGGGATGAATGTCTTTACCTTTGGATACTTAGAGTCTGATAAGACCTTTTGCTTTGCTGTGGCATTCTGGTTCAGATTTGAACCCAGAGTGTGGCCACTCCATGTGCGATCATGCACAAAGGCACCTTGAGCCTTCAGTCATGTTTCTCCAATGGTTCATATTTCTTGGAATAACTGGAGTGACTCTTTGCATATTACAGATTACTGAAGGAGTTAAGCCCACACTTTCTGAGCTTGAAAAATTTGAGGATCAACCAGAAGGCATTGACCTGGAGGTTGTGACCGAATCAACAGGTATTTGTTTTGTACATGAGAGAGAAATCAATGCTGTTCTGTTCAGAGCTTTATGCTGACGTGTTTGGATTTCATTGCCTCAAAGTGATTTCTGATTTGGCTTCCCCAGTGCTTATGTTCGTATATGTAGCACTTAGTTTAATAACATACTTTTGGTTCACTGTTCTAGTTGAATCAGTAAAATTATTAGCCTTAGTGCACTAGGGTTATGGAGAATAAAAACTAAATGCAGTTACCTCTCCTGTTCTCAGAACTGCCTGACCCATGCTAGTGAGTGCGGAGGCAAACTGGTCTCAGCAGCGTAGCAATGTGGCTCGCAGTCAAACAGAGAACATTCGTCAATATGTATGGAGAATGCCCAGATCATAAAGGGTCTTGAGGGCATTTAGTTCCAATGGAAATGTACTATCCCAACTTGATAGTTGAAGAAGATGGGAAGGAATTCATAGGATGGGGAGAATCCAACTACAATCTCCATTTTAAAAAAACTCATTTTTATAAGTGCTTTAAAAGGTATATTGGTGCCCATATTTATTGCCCAGGAGATTAAAGAAAATTTTTTAAACTGCCTTTGGAAGTTGTGTTATGTTGTGTTATTATGTGACCTTGTGATACTCCGTGTAATCGATAACCTTGACATTCCTTTCAGGCAGTGCCTGGAGGCTGAGTATGTAGTACCAATGGGAATAATGCCATTTGTTCTTATTTAATGTGGTTTTAATAATGTAAAGCTAGCATGTTACAGGAATATAAAAGTTTAAATTAGTGAAAAGTCAAGTGGAATTTGATACTAGAAATATTTGGCATTATCAACCAAATTGAGGGTGACATTTGGATGTTAAAAATGGGGTTGTGTGCTGTAATTGAAAAATTGGGGCATCACAAATAATGCATTCTGGCAATTTGACTTCTTGTGCTCTTGACCAAATCTTAAGTATGATGTTTTCATCTTTTCTTTTCCAGGCAAAGAAAGAGAACACAACTTGCAACCTGGAGATAACGTAGAAGTTTGCGAAGGTGAATTGATAAACCTGCAGGGTAAAATTTTGAGTGTGGAGGGCAACAAGATCACAATTTTACCCAAACACGAAGATCTGAAGGTATGGAGAATCATATCATCTCTATTGGTCAATAAGGAGAGGTTTTCTATCCATTGCAGATGATTTTGGATTGTTTCCATCTGATATCTGTTCACTTGCTATAGCAACCAAAGCCAGTTTTAAACTAATCTAGCCTGTTTAATTTAAAACCAGTCCTGAATTTGGCTATGACCTTACTGTTTACAAATCCTATGGTGAAAATCCACTATTGCAAGCGATCTAGTCAGCTGTTAGACAGCAAAGCAAGAATAGATTGTTATGTGGCTACTGCTAGAAATGTGGCCCTGCAGACACTGGGTGAGGGCAGAAATGGGCCCAGCTGTGCTGCCCTTTTCATTCAGTAAACTACTGATCACTGTTGAGACTTGTGCATGGATCCTAGCCACGATAATGGGATATCAAAGGGTGCATATTAAGGGAAGGAGAGACATTGACCAAAAAGCAGAAACTAAATTTCAGCTTTCCAATAGATGAAATGATGCATCTCCATTTAAGGAAAAGTATCGTTGCCATTAAGATGACAATTATGTAGGCCATATGTCCCTAATGACTGACACATTATATCAAACCGTTAGCCCTCCGATTGTTTGCAATGGGCAGAGTACTGATAATGTTCGGAATGTAATATGTAACATTGATTGTGATTTCATGATTGGACAGCACTTTGTGTGCTATGAGTTGCGCTGACAACCAATTTACAATGGTTAGTCAGGCTCACTTATAATTGCTAGAAACTACATATGTTCATACGTCGTGATCTGTCCTCCACAGGAAAAAGAAACATTTCCAGATGTATTTTGAATTAAGCAATCTTCTGGGACTCTAGTTCTCTCTATGGTTTCCATTCTCTATGGTAACACCTTGGCCAAAGGGGACCAATTTATTTGTCCCCTTTTCTTATATGGTACAAATTGTTGCTTCCTTTATAATTTGGCATTCTTGAATCTTTCCTGATGAATACAAAGTGAAAAGCTTTGACAGTATTTCTCCTTTGTTCTCAACAAATGCTAAAGTTCTGTATTTCCAAGCAAGTAAAGATTTGTTTATTAGAAAGATTTAAAATCTGAGCATTGACTAAGTCTAGAACTGATCAATGGATTGATGAAGAATCTGGTTAAATTTATCATCTGTTTGTTTGCAGGATCCTTTAGAGTTTCCAGCTCATGAATTGCGCAAGTACTTCAAAATGGGAGACCATGTGAAAGTGATAGCAGGGCGATATGAGGGAGATACGGGACTGATTGTACGAGTGGAAGAGAACTTTGTCATTCTTTTTTCGGATCTAACCATGCATGAGGTAATATATTTTAAAATTAAACACTTGGAAGTAAGAGTGGCAAGGGTACTGTCCAAGTTGTGTAAGACCAAGAAATTCAGGTGCTGGAAATGTGCAACAAAAACAGAAATTGCTGAAGCAACTCAGCATGTGTGGCAGCATCTGTAGAGAGAAAGCAGTTAACATTTTGAGTCCTATAATCCTTTTTCAGTATGTTAGTATGCATAACAGCATATTCTTGAAGCAACCACTCTACTTGAAACTCTGCTATATAGGAAGCTGAATGGAAACCTCAACCACTCCTGCCAGTGCATAGGCATATTTGCATGCGACAGAACAAAGTAGAGAAAGTTAATTCGGAGGGACACCAAACACATTGGTAGCCCAGATAAAGTAGCTTTTGTTGGGGCAGACTCAGTGGACCATTACGTTACTTCTCTAATGTGTGATTCTGTGATCCTACTGGAGGTGACACACACATCTCCTAACAACTCATTTGCCTGACCCCTCAAGACCACTTAACCCACGTGACAGTCTGTGGATTGTGTACTGGATTTTATCAGCCTTTTCTGAACTCATCGACCTGGATTGGGAGCAAGTTATTTATCCCTGGAGATTGCCTAAGAAGGATTACTGATAGAGATTGATTATTTTCCCTTGGCTGAGAACCAAAAATGCTGGGGCACAACTTCAAGGTAAGGGGCTGATCAATCATTAATAAGGTAGGGAGTAATTTCTTCACACAAAGAAATTGTACATCTTTGGAATTTGTTGCCCCAGAGGGTTTTGAAATATCTTTTAAACTGCACTAGACAGATTTTAGGTCACTCAGGAAATCAATGGAGTTGGGGTGGGTGGGAAAGTGGGGTTGAAGCTGAAGATCAATCTTATTAGAATAGCACAGAAGGCTTGATGGGCCAAATGGTCTACTTTTTTTTTCCCCTTGTGTCTGAAGTTGGAAACATCAAATCTGAACACAGTGATTCAAACATGGTGAGATTAGATAGTATTATTTATAGAACTGGTTTCTATACTTGAGGAAAGATCTAAATATATAAGAACCAGTTCAGAGAAGGCTAACTAAGCTAAAATCTGTAATAGATGAGTTATCCTATCAGGAAAGGTAGAAATTGCATCTGCTTGAGTTTAAAAGTGTAAGAGAAGTCTGACTGAAACACAGAATATTCTGAGGTATCTTTAAGGGGAAAGGATATTTTCTCTAGTGGGGAAATCTAGACCGGGGTCACTGCTTTAAATAACGGTCATCCATGCAAGGCGATGAGAATAATTTTCTTCTCTTAGAGGATCATGTGTTTTTGGAACTAATCTTCAAACAGTAATCTAAGCAGACCTTCTGAATATTTCGTTGGATTGTGTGAGAAAACCGGAGCACCTGGCAGAAGCCAACACAAACATGAGGAGTACACGTAATCTCCACACAGTCAGTCAGTCAAGGCCGAAATTGAATCCGAGTTCCTGGCACCATGAGGCAGCAGTGCTAACTACTCGAGTATTCTAGTGCAGCTGGTGTCTCATACAATATATATTGAAGTAATAGTCAATCTCGTGTACATAAACCCAATTTTTGGCCCAAAAGTTCTTATATTTTTTATATCTAGTGATTCGTTTTCACAATTGCTCTTTCTCTTTGAACTGTCAAAAGTACAAAGCTCGAGGCAGCATTTCCTTCAGAATTCAGGACCACGGCCAGCAACTACAGAGACAAGGTCATTATTGGCAGTTCCTAAAAAGTGGAGTGGATTTAAATCTTTGTTTAGCTTAATGTTTAGTCTCAAAAACTCAACTTTTACACAAGTAATTCCGCTAACTCTTCATTATTTGCATCTAAGCAACCTAAATGATGTTTTAAAGTCCATTATTCCAATTTAATTTGAACAAAGGGTTCAGAAAAGATTTGCAAAGATGTTGCCAAGGTTGGAGGATTTGAGCTATAGGGAGAGGCTGAACAGGCTGGGGCTGTTTTCCCTGGAGCGTCAGAGGCTGAGGGGTGACTTTATAGCGGTTCACAAAATTATGAGGGGCATGGATAGGATAAATAGACAAAGTTTTTTCCCTGGGATCGGGGAGTCCAGAACGAGAGGGCATAGGTTTAGGGTGAGAGGGGAAAGATGTAAAAGAGACCTAAGGGGCAACTTTTTCATGGAGAGGGTGGTACATGTATCAAATGAGCTGCCAGAGGATGTGGTGGAAGCTGGTACAATTACAACATTTAAAAGGCATCTGGATGGGTATATGAATAGGAAGGGTTTGGAGGGATATGGGCCGGGTGCTGGCAGGTGGGACTAGATTGGGTTGGGATATGTGGTCGGCGTGGACAGGTTGGACCGAAGCCTCTGTTTCCGTGCTGTACATCTCTATTACTCTACGACTCTAAATGGTGTTAGGATTGACTGTTCCCCAAAATGTTCTGTTCATTTGCCAATCATCATTATTAATAGTCTCATCATAAATACATTGTTTTTAATACCATTTTTTTGCAGGTGCTATGAAAAAGGCTTTGGGAAGTATCAAAATATAGGCCTTGCTTCATTTTGCATTATTTATTGATGCTTTCTATTTTCCAGCAATGAAAATATTCTTTGGTAACTGGGCTGTCCCAGGAAGCTCCTGTTCATCATTTTCAATTCTTGTACCTGCATGAAGGAACTTTACTCACTGCAGTTGTTCAGTGCTTTGAATGTAAAATAAAGTACATTTAAAAAATATAACAATGTGGGACTTGACACAATGACTCTGGTATGAACATGAAATGAACGAGCTAGACTGTGCAGAATTGGAATTTGAGTAAGGTAGGCCGATCAGAAAGGTATCAGTTGTGTGCATGTGTTGGCCTTTGCATTGCGGCCTAAATGTGCATGCACGATTGTCGCTGAAACCTTTCTAGTCAGTGTCAGGAGTTGTAGTGTAGCAGACTATCTGAGCCTGATCCTGTCAATGACCGTGCACTTTCCTGCAGGGGTCATTCGATGACTATCATGAAGAGGAATCCTGTTGAGATTTTTAACTTCCTTTTCCCCAAGCTGGAGGCACTGGGAAGCTTTTTGATCCTCTGTTGCCCCTGGCTGTGGCTAACTGACTTTTTTTGGTTTTATTTTGTTCTATTACAAGACATGTTTCAATGTTTGCACACGTTGGTGATACAGTTTTAATGGTGTTTGAAATGTTATGAAATCGTATTGTATTTCAGCTGAAAGTGCTCCCAAGAGATTTGCAACTATGCTCAGAGACTGCATCTGGAGTTGATGCTGGAGGTCAGCATGAGTGGGGTGAACTGGTCCAACTTGACCCACAGACTATGGGAGTTATTGTCCGGCTGGAGAGGGAGACATTCCAGGTATGATGATTGATTCCTCTAGAGATAGGTTATCGGAAATATAGTTGATTATTGGAGTTTGCTCCAACTTAGACTAAGTATTCAGTGTCTATTTTTGAACCATAGAAATTTCAATGCATATTCTTGACCATTAGATATATCATTTTCTGGATTAGTGGTGCTGGAAGAGCACAGCAGTTCAGGCAGCATCCGAGGAGCAGTAAAATCGACGTTTCGGGCAAAAGCCCTTTATCAGGAATGTCAATTAATCTGAAATTGTAAAACTCTCAGAATTTCTAAACCACAAGTTGGAATACTTGTAACATGTCTTCTACTTGTCACTGATGTCAAAATTAAGCACACTTTGCTCAGTCTTGAAATGTTGGCCCTGAATGTGTGCATTGAGTGTGAATACAAATATCTTACCTGAACTATTGGAGGAAAGTGCCTTTGAAACCTCCAGTGCCCAGAATGAAATATTCCACATTTCCAAAGGTATTTCTGAACCAGATTACAAATTGGGAGTGTTTATTGTGGTGATCCCATGTCCACAAGAACAGGGCAGAGCTGTCAACCTCATTTCATATAGTTGCCATCATAAAGGCAAGGCAATCATCTCAGTCGGTCTGTACTGATTTCAAACCAGAATTTCAGAGGTCAGCATCTAACTCATTTTATCCTTAATAAAATATCCCAAGATGCCTGATGGTGCTTTATCAAAACAAATTGACACTGAACCATAGAGGGAACTTTTAGAATAGGTTTTAAAAAGCTTGCTTGCAAGTATAGGTTTTCGAGTTTGTTAATGGAGGCGAGAACCAGAGAAGGATTTCCAGAGCTTAGGACTTTGGGAGCTCCAGGTTTGAACATGTTGCTGTGATGAAATCATCTGATGTATGAGATTGTTGTTTCCCTAACGGCCAATCTCATTTTTTAAACATTTGTTTATGGAATGTGAGTATTGCTGGCAAGATTGGCATTTATCGCCTAGAGGGCTTATGGAATTAGAATCACATGTAGGCCAAATCAGATAAGGACAGCAATTTCCCTCCCTCAGTACATTAGTTAACGATTGTTAATGGTTACCAACTTGCCATTCAGCTAAGTTTTTATTCTAGACTTTTGTTTTAATTGGATTCACATTTCATCATCTGCGAAAATGGAATTCGAGCCCACGTTCGAGATTAGCAGTCCAGTCTACTACTCCATCGCTTCCCCACAATGTCCTTATCACAACCTTGTTCAGCCTTGGTCACACCTTGCTTGTACAGGTGTACAACTTTTATTGATGTTTGATCACAAATTATTGACTCGTGAGTGGAGCTGTCCTTTTAATCAAACTGCCAGTCTTAAAGGTCATTGTTGGGTACCTGATTTGATAATTGCCCATGTATCTCTATCTCCCTTTTCTGTGTCAGAACAGTTAGAATGTATAGTGGGACGCTGCTGTTGCAAAATAGAGAAACAGTGAACAGTAGAGGTCGTGGAAGTCGAGGCTGCAAGTCATTATCTGAAGTGCCATTTTGATGGTCTAGAACTTTGTGGTGGTTTGTAATGGCAATTAAATGAAGCATCTATGAATGAATATACTTAGCATTTGTTACCTTATATGGCATACTAGTAAGGTAACTGAAGGAATTCAAGATAATCCAATTTTTGTAAAGCATGTTCCTTTAAGGAGCAATCAGTTAATGTTACTGCATTACATGGGTTTGGATTTTTGTTTGCTTTTTGGCTTATTGGATGGACAAAGTTGAAACAAACCCAGTTAAGAATATTTCTAACTAAAAGGCCTGATGTGAACTTTCTCTATCTTGTATCTCCTCATACTTTCCTTATTTTTCGATAAGACATTTGCAAAAGGCAAACTTTATCCTTCAACAATACAAATAGAAAGCTAGTCCTCTTCTGCTTGGGCTGAGAAAGGCAAACTGCTCATTTTAATATTCATCGTTTTGTAGGTTCTTAATATGTATGGAAAAGTCATTACTGTACGGCATCAAGCAATAACTCGGAAGAAAGATAACCGTTTTGCTGTGGCCCTGGATTCTGAGCAAAATAATATTCACGTGAAAGATATTGTTAAAGTTATTGATGGACCACACTCGGTAAGACTTCCCTACAATTTTGTTTTGAATGAAATTGCAAATATAGAAATCTGAGTCAAAGGTGAAGTCCCTTGGTCACCTCATCTGAAAACACAGCATTTACCTCGAAAGTAACCTGTTGACTATCTTTAAACTAGTACCTGGTAATACTCCATAGTCTTCCATTTGAGAATTTTCACAGGAGTTGCACAAGGAATGCATCAATGGTCGCATTCTTTGAAAGAAACTCAGTTTAAGCTTTTAATGAATCCTTGATGTCACTAATTCATCGGAAGCCTTGTTAGACATCCAGTATTGGATGAGTGGAATTTTTCTCCAGTTAAACATTGTTCCAGCTACAAAACTGCAATCCCTTACCATTGACTCCATCTCCCTTCTTGGCAGCAACACGAGCCCGAAGCAGACTGTTTGCAAACTTGTGTCATTCAACCTTGAAATGATTGAGAAGACTCAATTTGTTGATCCAATCTGATATGTCAGCTCACTCATCCTTGTCAATCCACTCTGCATCCTCTTTAGTCTATCTCCTTGTTAACATGGAAATCTGAATTGCATGCTTTGATCTAAATATGGCCAAACCAAAGGTTTGACACAGCTTCATTGTTTATCTGTTCTAATCATGTAGAAATAAAACAGAGTACTTTGTCTGTTTCATGATCTTGTTAACCTGTGGCACAATTGTTGGAGATTGTATTGATTTAGTACCACCATTTTTTAACTTAATGTGTCTTTATCTTTGTTGAGGAACAGTGAGGGTTGATGTGGATAATCCAGCTGGCGTGGTGCACGTGGACTTCCAAAATTATTTTGGTATAACATCACATAACAGGCTTGTTAACAAAATTGAAGCTCTTCCATGCAAGCAGCAGAATGCATAACAAGTTTGCCATCTGACAAGAAACTAAGTTGTGATGAATAATTGTTTGTTGGACTGGAGACAGCATAATAGTGAGGTTCCCCAGGAACCATCATTAGAACTACTGCTTTTTTGGATCTTTATCAATGATGTCGATGAATGTGGAGGGTAGAATTTCAAAGTTGGCAGATAAAATAAAACTTTGGAAGTATTAGGAATTGTCAGGATGATAAATTCAGGCAATCTCTAACTTGGGAATGGGTCTTGTTCCTGAGTCAGTTCACAAGTCAATTTATGTTAAAGTTGGAGCACAGTGCACGATATAATAAAGCAACTGTTCATAAGTACAGGAAATGTTTATATGTTTTGTATTTAAAATTACACCTCTGTATGAGATTGTGTTTGTACATATGAGTGTCCACAAGTCTGATGTTCATAAAACAGTGATTATTATCAGGCCGGCATAGACTTCAAGGGCAAGCTGGTTTTATGGGTATATGGGTTCTTGTGCTTTATAGATAGAGGCCGAGAGTATAAAATCAAGGAAATTACAGAAAATCCTAGTAAGAACTGGATTGACATCACATGGAGAATTACATCCGATTGTGGATATTGCATTTTGGAGGATGAGAAGGTGTTAGTGCTGTAAAGATTAACAAGAAGCCTTTCAGGAAATCGTGGCATGAATAGATGGCAGAAGCTGAGGCCATTTTCCTTGCAAAAGAGAATGTTGAGATTTGATTGAGGTATTAAAATTTATGAGGGGTCTGGGCAAAGTAGATGTGGAGAAACTGTTCCCATTGGTCCAAAGGGCAAGAACTGATTTAAGGCAAATAGCAGAAAAGGGCAACACAAGGAAAGGTTTTTATGTTGTGAGTGGCTCCGAATCTAGTTTGTAGTAAGAAGATACCAGAGACAGAAATTGGACAATTATCTAGAGAAAAGGCTGAAGGCCTTTAGGAAACTAAAATGGAGTAGGTCTATTTGAGTTGACACCAAGTTGAATGCTAACCATTTTCTCATGTCCTACCTTTATCAAAGATTAATAAACATATAACCTAGGTTCCCTCGTCTCTGCAAACTCTTTAGAATTACGATATTAAATTAATATTGCTTCTCCCCGTTGTTTCTGCTAAAACACATAACATTGCTACTGAATTTTGTTGACCTCTTGTCAACCTATTCTATCAGCTTAACTCTGACGTGTTGTGTATAATTCATATTACTGTCACTGTTTGGCATTCCTCCAAGTCTGATGTCAGCAGCAAGTATTAAAATTTTATCCTATGTACCAAGATCTAAGTCATGTGTATGTATAGCAAAAAGGCAATGCACCTCACATTGATATTATGTAACATTATTGTTTTTATACAGGAGGATGAGAGACAATCATCTACTATACGATCTTTTTTTTGTTAAAATGGATATTGACCCTTGTTTTCCATAAGACTCATTATTGGTTACCAGTCTGTTTTGTGATACTTTGTTGAACACTTTCTTAAACTCAGTATAGATCTCACGTTCTGTTCATCAACATTCTCCAATTACTTCAACAAAAAATTCAATTAGATCTGTTGAACACAATCTACCATATTGGCTAATATGTGTTGGCTATTCTTCATGAACTCTATTCAGGACCCTGAGATTTTTTTTGAAAATCTTCATTCATGTGTGCCTCTTGTATTTTTAATTTATTAATGGGACGTGGACACTGCTGGTTAGGCCAGAGAGTTTTGCTCATTTTTCCTGACTCTATTCCAAAAACCTTGATTTTAACCCTGCACTCATTCATGAATAAGGATGTCAAATTTTCCACTCTTAAATGCTCTGGCACCTCCCCTATATCTAGGGAAGATTGAAAAATTAAGCAACCCTTTTATCCCCACCCCAACTTCCTTTTAATAACTTGGGGGGGCAAACCATCCAGACCAGATAGATTACTTACCCTAAGCAGCCTTTCTAATACTGTCTCTTCTGCAAATTTCTCACTTTACAAAGTCTTTACCATTGTCGCTTCTACCAATAATTAGTCAGATTCCACTTCCTTAGTAAACATGTACCTCGGGATGTAACTGTGATACTGGCCATAAGTTATGGATCAGCAGGTTAGTCTTGTCGGGTTATGGGATAGCTCCTCTTTGAAACAAGACCCCAGGTGTTAGCAAGGAGGACTTTGCAGGAATGACTGAGCAGGATGTGCTGTTGTCATTTTCTGTATCTTTGTAGATGCTAAGTGGTCTATTCTATCTGGGTTGTTCCTATTTTTGTAATGGTTTATTACAACTGACTGGATTGTTAGACCATTTCAGAGGGCAGTTAAGAATTGCCCTCACCATGTGAGTCTGGAGCCACCTGCGGGCCAGACAAGGCAAGGACAGCAGATTGCATTTTTATGACATTCATTTCCTGGTCATTATTCCTGAGTCTAGCTTTTGACTTAAGATTTATTGATTGAACTTAAATTCCAACAGCTGCTATGGCTTTAAATCCATGTCCGAGAGTACAAGTGGGCATTTGGATTTCTCTTCCATCCTGTCTATTGCTACTAGGCTACCATTTCTCCTAAACTTATCCAGTCTTCTGTATTATTTTCTGGAATGTTGAATGAAACAATGCTTAGCAGGATTTGTGCTAACTTTCAAAAAACTTTTTTTTAGGGTCGTGAGGGTGAGATCAGACACTTGTATCGTGGCTTTGCATTTCTACATTGTAAGAAATTGGTGGAAAATGGCGGTATGTTTGTTTGTAAAACCCGACACTTGGTACTTGCTGGAGGCGCAAAGGTAAGCGGCGTAAACTTAAAACATTAATAAAATCCTGAAATTTCAGCTTTTTTAAAGTAATAAATAGCTTGTGCACTACTTACTGTAGGTGAATGTTACAAACCTTTTATTTATCCAGAGTGTAGTTGTGTTGGTGGACCTTCCAAAGTAATGCTCTGTATTGGAAAGAGCTTACATCATCACAGGCAACTGTTGGCATTGAGAATTTTTATGCAAACACTTACACGGATAACTTCAATGTCAATTGCTGATGGAAGACATTGTCAAATATTTGTGACTTTAAACAAGTCAAAAGGTTAGGACAGCATGTGATTCCACACACCGTATTGGATTTGGTACCAATTTTTAACCGTGAACGGCTGTGTAGTGGCGATTGATTGATTCATTCTGCAGTACAGAAAGCACCTTTTCTCCATTCAGAGCCTCTGTGTGCAAACAGACACAGGAATGTTGGCATGTGAATCCCAGCTCTTGGACTTTAATTTGTGTTTAGCACAAGAATTATTCTCAGTGTAATATGAGTTTATAATGATGCTTTAGCACTCCTTTAGAGGAATCTTACTTGAAACATCTTCGCAACTTGCTGTCATTCTTTGAAAATTAAAATTAGCTGCTTCAAAATAATATTTGCATGATTTTACTCTGGGTGTAATTTTCCAGCTGTGAATCCATTCCCATAGCTGCTACTTGCAAGTTAGTTCTTTGTATTTTCAACTGATCCACTAAGAACATGAAGTAAAAGCAAAAGATGGTGGAAATATTCAACAAGTCACTCAGCATCTGATAGACTGGCTACTGTTTGGACTGAGATTCTTCATCAAGACTCGAAGGCAACCTTGTTGTCCTTTAGAACATAGAAACATAGAAAAATACAGCGCAGTACAGGCCCTTTGGCCCTCGATGTTGCGCCGATCCAAGCCCACCTAACCTACACTAGCCCACTATCCTCCATATGCCTATCCAATGCCTGTTAAAATGCCCATAAAAAAGGAGAGTCCACCACTGCTACTGGCAGGGCATTCCATGAACTCACGACTCGCTGAGTAAAGAACCTACCCCTAACATCTGTCCTATACATACC
>NC_057750.1:16150719-16205413 GCF_004010195.1 Chiloscyllium plagiosum
ATCCCTACTCCCTTTCTTGAACAAGGGAACCACATTTGCTATCCTCCAGTCTTCTGGGACTACTCCTGTAGACAAAGAGGACATAAAAATCAAGGCCAATGGCTCTGCGATCTCCTCCCTTGCTTCCCAGAGAATCCTAGGATAAATGCCATCAGGCCCAGGGGACTTATCTATTTTCACCCTTTCCAGAATTTCCAACACCTCTTCTCTGCATTCCTCGAAGTCATCCATTCTACTTAATTGTGACTCAGTATTCACATTGACAATAATGTCCTGTTCCTGAGTGAATACTGACGAAATGTATTCATTCAGTGTCTCCCCAATCTCTTCCGCCTCCACACGCAACTTCCCACTACTATCCTTGAGTGGACCTATTCCTACCCTAGTCATTCTTTTATTCCTGACATACCTATAGAAAGCCTTAGGGTTTTCCCTAATCCTACCAACTAAGGACCTTTCATGTCCCCTTCTTGCTGCTCTTAGCTCTCTCTTCAGGTCCTTCCTGGTTACCTTATAACTCTCAATCGCCCCAATTGAACCTTCACGCTTCATCTTTACATAGGCCGCCCTCTTCCCTTTAACCAGGGATTCCAATTCCTTATTAAACCACGGCTCCCTCACACGACCCTTTCCTCCCTGCCTGACGGGTACATACTTATCAAGGACACTCAATAGTTGCTCCTTGAACAAGCTCCACATATCAATTTACCAACAGGGAAATGGTTTTCTTTTCAGAGATTATAGATACTTTTACCCTGTTTAAGTAGGTAGCTGACCTCCTTTTGACTTTTAACTTAGCATGGGCTGTGCAAAACTTAACTTCAGGCAAGGTTGTGGTTGCCATGTACAGTTGCTGCAGTAGATTCCAATTTAACTGGAAAGAAGGTGAACATTCAATTATTATTGGGTTTGACCTGCTGGTGGTTTAACGTCTCATTATCTTAGCATACTCCCGAATGCTACGTGTCTGTGTAATTGAAGTGCACTCATTCTGTGTACAGCTATGTTCAAACTCAAGTCATTGCTCCAGTGATGAGCAAGAGATGGTGAGCTTCTTTGAGTGGAACTGCCTCTTGAGCTAGCATGAAAATGTGTTGCTGGAAAAGCGCAGCAGGTCAGGCAGCATCCAAGGAACAGGAGAATCGACACACTTTCCTCATTCCTGAAGAAGGGCTTATGCCCGAAACGTCGATTCTCCTGTTCCTTGGATGCTGCCTGACCTGCTGCTCTTTTCCAGCAACACATTTTCAGCTCTGATCTCCAGCATCTGCAGCCCTCACTTTCTCCTCTTGAGCTAGCATGGCAATTAACCCCGAATATTCCTTCATTGGTAACTTTTGTTTTGGACTTTTATTGCAGCCAAGGGATGTAACAAATTTCACAGTGAGTGGTTTTGCCCCAATGAGCCCCCGGATCAGCAGTCCAATGCATCCCAGTGGTGGAGGTAAGTGAGCATTTCAGGCAAGATCTAAAGCTATTTATTTAGTGGAAGGCATGCTTTTGACAACCAGGATTGAATGCCAATAGATTGACATTCGAAGACTGTTGCTTTCTCATATGATGTGTTTATTCCATTAATAGCAGGCAATATAATTTTTGCCTATTGATCTGTCTTTGATGCATAGCTGAAATGGTTTCAGTGGGAGACTCTGTTCATGATTAGTGATACCAAACTGCAAATTATTTCATATGTGGTCTGCCTGACCTAAGTATTTCCAGCATTTCCTGTTTTATTTTCTATTTCCACCATCTACAATAATCTGCTTTTCAACTTGCAATTCATTGGATTTGTGTTCCCTGTGATATGAGTGAACTTCTCTCCCATATTAAAATAGGGGCTTTCTCAGGGCCCTCTTAGCAGACTTGTATTAATGTCTGTAGCCTTAGCTTCCAAACTAAATTACCAAACGAGAAATGATTTTCTTTTCAGAGGTTTTGGTATTGTGGAGACTCCTATCCTGTTAAAATAGGTAGCTGAACTAAATGACCATGATCTTGAAGTTTGCATCTTGGAATCCATTACAAGACCATGTCAAATGGTTCTGAGGAAAGAAAGCCTTTGCAATAAACTGGTGTACAATCTGGGTGGATTGAGACTTCATGGCATTACTTCTATATAACAGCTTGCATTTGTATAGCATCCTTAACATATTAAAACATCCTAAAGAGCTTCACAGAGATTGTTAACAGACAAAATATCAAGCCAGTGAAGGAAATGTTTGGAAATTAATCCAAACACTGGGTCGCTGAGTTAATGAGGCTTAAAAGCTGCTGTGCAGAGAGAGAGGGGTTTATGGAGGTAATTCTAGAGTTCATGGTCTAAGCAAATGAAGGGACAGCATCCAACACCAAGCCAAAGGAAATTGGGACATGCAAGAGGCATCAATTGGAGGAACACAGTTGATGGAGAAAGTTAGTGAGATAGCAAGTGGCAAGCCAATGAGATGATTTGAACCCCAAGGCAATGATTTTAAAATTGAAACTTTACCAGGTCAGAAATCCCTCTATGCCAGGCAACCATAGAATGATATGTGAATGTGTAAGAATTGTGTTATGTACACAGAGAATTTGGGTGAGCTCAACCTGTTAGTGTGTTGCCGATAGGAGGTCAACCATGAAGAAGTTGATTGGGGTAATAAAGGTATTAAAGAAAATTTCAACAACAGATGGGTGATATCATGGAAGTGATAGTTAAGTAACCCAGTGTGAGATCAGAAGCTCAACTCAGATGGACTGTTGTGGCTGTAGAAACTTTCTGGTTCATCCTGAGTTCATGGCCATGAAGGAGGACTGAATTAGCAGCTAGGGGACAGAATATGTTTTGAGGGCAAAGACTGATGTTAATTGGTTGAAATTTTTATTCATCTGAAGTGCAACATGTTCTGACAGCACAGAGGTGGTGCAGGAATTTAGAGAGAGGGATGGTGGTGTTGTGAAACTGCATAACTTCAGTGTATCTATCTTCCACAGACTGTCCCTTGGTGTCAGTATCAGATTAAAAAAAATAGGCTGGGCCCAAGATTAAATCTTTGGTTGTCCTGAGGTAACCATGTAGGAGCAGGAAGAGATGTACTATAGATTTCTTAGCTAATTGCATATTTGGGAATAAAACCATGTGAGGGTAGTGCCTGTTAGTTTGTCACTGAGGAGGTGCTGGAGGAGAACGATTGGCAATATCACGATTGCAGACAGCTATCATAGATCAGAGCTGGATAATCAACATGGTTACAGACATTTGGGGGTCATTTGCAATCTCTTTGGTTTTATTATGAGGTAGTTTAAACATGGATTTTGCCATTTGTTCTCTCTAACTTTGTCATGTAACTCTGCAATCCTCCAGTTCTTGCTTCTTCTACATTTCTTACTCCTTTCAACTTGCCACTGGTTGCTTCTTTCTCTTCAGCAATCTTGAACATGAACTCTAGAATTATCCCCTTAAACCTCTGTCTACCCACATCCTTTGAAGGGTCAAAACTTACCTGCCTGTGATAGGTTCTGATTTGGAGTTATAGAAAGACGGGCATGGGTTTGGAAGGTAACAACACTTCGTCTTTACAAATGAGGACTTTGGAGATTGGGCAGTAGTTGCAAGAACAGAACTGTCAAGCTTGGATTTTCTTGAAGGGTGGTTTTTAATAGTGGACATGGTATTTGAAGTGGAGGGGAATGTTATCAAAGAAAAGGGATATGTTTATATTATCAGCAATCAGGAAGGCAAGAAAGAATGGTTGGATGATTAGCAATTTATTTGGAATAGGATCAAAAGAGCAGGGGTGAGTTGCAACTAAGTTGAACTGAGATGCTTGAGGTGAGTTCAGGGTTAGGGAGAAAATGGAATTTTTCTAAGTTTGGCTTGTTTGGAGAAGAGAGGGAAAAGGCAGCTGAACAGATGCCTGAAGCTCAGTGACTAAGAAGTAAATGAGATACTTGCTCATGTTGGAAATGGAGTGTCGCACAAGAAGGATTTCAGGAGGGATTAATGGGGAGATAGTGATGTAATGGTAATATTACTGGATGAATAATCTTCCTAGGCTTAATGCTCTGACTGCAAATAGACTGACTTTGAAAGGAAATTTCATTATTCAGACCAAAGGCAGCAACTGGTGACATTTGAATTCAGTTAATAAATCTGGAATTGAAAGTAATTCTTAGTGATAATGACCATGAAACTGTCATCAGTTGTTGCTTTAAAAAAAACATCTGGTTTGTGGTTGAGTTAACGCTTTCTGAAATGGCCTGAGCGATCTCATTTGTTCAAACATAATTAAGGATGGGCAGCAAATGCCAGCCTTACCAGCTTTCATAAAAGAATGAAGGAAAAGATGGTGGTTGGCAGCTGAGAAGAGAATTTGAGCTATCTTCAGATTCAAGGATGATCCTAGAACAGTAATTAGTTTTGGCAGAGATCCAGTAGTGCTTTGTTTCATCCAGCTAGATCTGGCAACAAATGGTTCAAAGCAATTGTCTACCATAACTTCTCACGTGTACAGCTAATGAGAATAATACAAGACAATCATCAGTGCACATGAGAGTCAAATACTTAAGATGTGGCCCAGAGTCCAAGATTTTCCTGGACTTCCTGTCACTTGAATATGAACTTGATGAGCATAGAGCTCTCCAGAAAGACCTGAAATTAACCATGATGTTTAAAACAAAACGTTTGATGAATAAACAGTAGGAAAAATACAAGTTGATGTGAATAATGAAATCTCCTTTCAAAGTCAGTCTTCCAGATTTACGTAATATTAAATTTCCAGCATGCATTAACTGAACAATTTGTAGGAATAGTTGGGATAGTTTGATAAAGGACCATTACCTGCAGATAAATCTTGTTTTATTAGCTACTGGTTGATGAATTAGGAATCCAATACTGGACATTGTGGTGAAGCCCTCTACTCTCAATAAAACGTGATCTGAAATTTAATATGATGCTGGATTTTTGGTATGGTCAGTTTTATCAAGTGTGTGACTGCAATGTTCAATCAATGTTTTAAATATTGTCCACGTGTCCATTGGTTTCAGTTTATTCTAATGGCTTCAAACATTTGTCCCTTGATAATCCCGTTTTGGTGATGTGCACTGCTGAAACGCAAGATGTGTCTATGCCTTTATTCATCATGACTTTATTGACATCTGCTTTTCTGCAATTAAGATGATTAAATGATTGAATCTTACAGCCCCTCGAGGTGGGTTTGGAGGACAGGGGGGAATGGGCCGTGGTCGAGGTCGTAGAGATAATGACCTGATTGGACAAACGGTGCGCATTTCACAAGGACCATACAAAGGTATGCTATGAAACAAAGAACTTTCTTAGTTAACACCATGCGCTGAATATTCAAAGCAATGTACACAACAAAATCTCAATATACCACCTAATCTACAAAAAAGTAGAAATTGGAGAAACTCGGGGCAAAACCGTTCTGCTGCAGAATCACTGATTTAAAGCATTAACTCTGCTTTCTTCTCTCAGATGCTGCGAGACCTACTAAGTTTCTTCAGCAAATTCTGATTTTTATTTCAGATATCCTTCATCCACAGTTCTTTGCTTTATTTTAACACCTAATCTTCACATTTCCTGGTGTACAACGCTATGATTATTGAATCCTCTTTGCCAGTTTATGTTTAAATGTTTTAAACGTTTTTCTGTCATTTTTTTAAACATACAGAAATCTATGTTTGTAAGTTTCAAAAATTCTCCAAACAACTGACTAATTGCATAATAAAAATACTGAGACTTTTAGAAAGCGGTTATATCAGTGGGATCGTGAGAAGTGGCAAGGACATGGGAAAGCAGCATGGCTCCCACTTAATCCCTCAACTGCCACTAAATTGTAATGAATCGCACTGGCATCCCACCAGCAGAGTGGAAATCTTTTGTCAGCCCTTCTGCCCTCTGACATGTTTGGGGGGGGGGGGGAGGGGGCGGGGAGGTGTTTGTTGTTGCTGAGAGACTGCCAAGGGGCCTGTCCTCAATTAAGTAGCTTCTGTGTAGTGTTGCTACAGGGGAACACTCCCTATATAGGCAAAAGGTAACACTTTTATAAACAGTCCATTTGAACATTGCAATGTACAATGTATAGGATGAATCTTTGTTCACTGCCTGGAACTGGGTGCTACAGCAGAGCTTGTTCAGTTCACTATTACAATACTGAGCATAATGAATTGTGTCCATAGGTTACATAGGTGTGGTAAAGGATGCAACAGAATCCACAGCTCGTGTAGAACTTCATTCCACCTGCCAGACCATTTCTGTAGATCGCCAGCGCCTCACTACAGTGTAAGTATAAAGTCAAAAATAGTCAAAAATAAACTGCATTTTGAAGTTGATGAATGTGTCTGGCATTCGAGTCAGTTGAATGGATTGTATCCGTTGCTAGAACAGCAGCTTCTCTTTGCGTAGTACCTTAAATCTAATAAACTGTTATTTCAAAAGATTGTTTCAAAACAAATTATGGCACTATGCCAGATAAGAGATTAAGTCAGGTGACCAAATGTTTAATCTAAAAGACCGATTTTATGGGAGTATCTGAAAGGAGGAAAGCCAGGTCATGAGGCAAAGAGTTTTAGGTAGGGTGTTTTAGAGCTAGGAACTAGACAACTGAAATCATGCTCATCAAAGCTGAAGCAATTAAATTGGGTATGTTTAAAGACAAAAATTGGATTCCAGATATAGTAGAGAGTTATCTGACAGAAATAGATTAGAAATAGGGAGCGACAACACTATGGAGGGATTTAAAACTAGCCTGATAATTTTAAACCTAGATTTTGCTCAACTAGAAATCAGTGAAGAACTACAATGGGTCTTACTGCAAGTAAAGACATAGGGAATTTGGTGACCTCATGTTTGTGAAGGATAGAATGTGAGAGGTCAGCAGCGAATGCTTCTGAAAAGTCAGGTATTAAAGACATAACAGAAGATTCTGCATTTCATAAACTGAGACATGGGTAAAGGAGGGTGATGGATGTGAAAATTGAGAGGCTTTCATGCTGACGTTTTGTTTGTGACTGAAAGCTCCACTTGGGGTCAATTACAACACCTTGGCTACGACAGACTGGTTTAATCTCAGACTGTTACCGGGAAGAAGAATGGAATTGGTAGCCAGAGTTTGGAGTGGGAGATAAAATTCAATGGCTTTGATCTTCCCGTTATTTACTTATATTGGTATTATCCCTTCATTGTACTTTGATGTGTATAAATCAGTAGCATAATTGAAACAAGCTGGGCTGTGATTTTAGAAAATGGTATATTCCCTGTGTAGGGCCTGCCTCTGATGTCCCATGGTAGGAAAATAGTTATCTAATGTGCAGTTTTGAGTCTTACGAATGAATGTCGACTGCTTGAGGTGATGGTCAGGTGGGTAGTGATACCTGCAGATCTTAATCCAAACAAGATTTTAGGTGGAGGAAAGAAAGGGTCAAGAGAAGAAGTGTGACTGATTCTGACAATCCTTATAATATTTCTAATGACTTGAAGTCTAGAATTATTATGATATTAATTTGTGTAAACTTGTTCTATCTGGAAATCCTCAATTATTTTCAGCATAGCCTTAGTGGGAGTGTTAGCATTATCTTGGTTTCTCTCTCGTTTTCTTCAAGCCACCTTCAGCCCACCTGTCAATGTTATCCACCCATTTAATTTTTCTTCTTTTCTATTTTTGCTTCAGTTGATCCTAGCTCAAGACTGTCAGGTCTTCATTTCCAAGGTCCTATATTTCTGTCTTTCTCCTTGTCGTATTTAGCAACCTTTTTGATTTGTGAACTCTTACTCTTGATCCTGATGTATTTGCATGTCTTTATGTCCATCCACTGATTCTGGGCATCCACTGCTGTAACCCATTACAACCTGGAGATATTGTGAGCTTAATGGTTCCTGATGTTGAATTTTGTTTGTAGGAAAATATACAAAATACTTTCATCTTTGAATTTCAGGGACTCAAAGAAGAAGGGTGGCTTGACATCTGCTTACAGTCGTACTCCAATGTATGGTTCCCAGACCCCAATGTATGGCTCAGGATCACGGACACCCATGTATGGCTCTCAGACACCTTTACATGATGGTAAGATTGCTTGGCCAGACAGTATTGTGGAACTCATTGCCCATGGGTATGGTGCAAGTGGAGACATTCATTTCATAGGGAAAATAGATGGCAACTTAAAAGGTTGCCGGGCTACAGGAATGGAAAGGGTGAACTGAACTGACCAGATTCATGCTAATTCCCAATTAACAAACTTATTCGGAGAAAAGGCTCTGGTGACTTTGTTCACTGGTCATTTTAGTAAAATTCCTGTATCCCAATGGATTCCTTAATTTAGAAGTCAGTGTGAATGTCCTCAAATGTAATAACCTATGCCGATCATATTTCAAAGCTGGCATCTATTGTTATGTCTTTGAGCCACAGTTATGTAGTCAAGAAAATCAAAAACACCAAGCAAACATTGTATTCACAACCAGAAGATCTCCATTTTATGCAGTTTAATATAACAGGTGCTGAGCTTGGTGCCCTAATAATTGATTTCTGCAAACGCATGACCAGTCCATTCATGCTCTGTGTGATCTAAATAACCTCATTATAGAAATTATCAAGCACTGAGCCTTTTTTGAATTTTTAAAAAAGCTGTTTGGGACATTATTGCCCCTGGTGCATTATCCACGGAAATACCTCAATCAATCAAAATCAACATGCCATCCAATGAGCATCCTTTTCTCATGCAGTATAAATTGTTCTCCTTTTCAAATTTGGCATTGTTGTAATTGCCCTGATTGGTGTGAAATGAGCAACTTTGACAACATGTCTGTTCTCAGAAATACACTTTTTATTTGTTCGGAAGTGATTTTAATTCATTTAGAAAGTTGGTTTGTCCAGAAATTAATCTGATTTGAAATCTGTCTGAGAAACCATCCTGTCAACACAGATTTTAAAGTTGGAATTGGCTTCAGGATATAAATCAAATTATTAAATACCTTTTTTATTTGCACTTAAAGCTGTGAAGTTTTTGGGAGACTGAAATACATTGCCTGGGTGTTGGCTGCGATGTGTTTGTGATTAGAATGAAGAAATGAGCTTGTACAGTGTCATTATATGAGACATTGCAGGATCTTGCAGAGTTACAATCATTGCAAAACCTTTACAGCAATTTCATCAGAAATAGTCAAATATTGAGTCTGTTTTTATTCCAGCCTGCATCTGAAATGTTAGCAAAGATCAGTATGCTTCTGACATATATCTTTGATTTTAGGAAGTCGAACTCCACATTACGGTTCCCAAACGCCGGTTCATGATGGGAGCAGAACTCCAGGGCAAAGTGGGGCTTGGGATCCAAACAATCCCAACACACCATCCAGGTAAGTATCAATGAAAGCGAAGATTTTCAGTTTGACTTGCAGCGAAGGTTAGAATTTAAACAATATATGAATTTATTTTCTTCCACAGAGTGACTTGTGCAGTTTGATTTTTACAAGCAATATTTTCTTTTCTTTAATTGCACAGGAATGATGATGAGTATGATTTCCCTTATGATGATGAGCCCACCCCATCTCCACAGGCCTATGGTGGAACACCCAACCCACAAACTCCAGGCTACACAGACGTGCCATCTCCACAGGTTAACCCCCAATATAACCCTCAAACACCCGGAACACCAGCAATGTGAGTACATATAAAGCCCTGTGTTGTGTAATTATATCATTAATTCTCTGAACTCCATTATTTTCTGTTGAAGTACATTGGTGCTGCTAAGAGGGCACATTACTGGACTTTTCCATGGGTCGAGGCAATCGATTTTTTAGTAGCGGGTGCACGTAGAATTTATTACGCAGAAACAGGTCGTTTAGCCCAACCAATTTTTTCCAGTATTTATCATCCACAGAAATATCTTCATACTTGATTGCATCTAGTCTTCACATTACTTCTCCTTAACTCTCATGAATACATGAATAGCGTGGAGTTAAGCCCCATCAGACTGAAACAAAGTCTTCACTTCCACCAAGTCTCTGTCTGCCAACAGAATCATGATGGCACAGCAGCTCAGTGCATCAGGTCTATCCTTGCTCCTTTTAGAGCAAACAATAGTCTCATTCCTCTGTACAGTTCTGTAGCCAAGCAATTTTATTTCCCTCAAGTGCTTTCCAACTTCTTCAAATCATTCAATATCTCTGCTCCACTGTCCTCATAGGCAATGTGTTCCAGTCATTGCCATTGTTTAATTAAAATAGTTCTTCTTCATGACCCCATGTCTCTTTTGCCTGGTCTTGAAATCTGTCTCCATTTCTTTAACCATTAGCTAATGGGAACAACATACCTTATTTAAACATGTCATGACACAGTACAAATATAACCTCACTATTCAAGAAAGTGGAAACTATAGACCAATTAGAGGATGTAACAAGCAGGGAGTGGTGGGCCTGTGAAATTCATTGCCACGGAGCGCAGTGGAGGCCGGGGACGTTAAATGTCTTCAAGGCAGAGATTGATAAATTCTTGATCTTGCAAGAAATTAAGGGCTATGGGGATAATGTGGGTAAGTGGAGTTGAAATGCCCATCACCCATGATTAAATGGCAGTGTGGACTCGATGACTTATGGTAGACACAGGGGAGCCGGTAGACACAGAGGAGCCAGTCGATATCCAAAAAGCATTTTATGAATTGCCACATTTTCCCTTGATTTATTATTGTCATGTATACCTAAGTACACTGAAAAGCTTTGTTTGTGAGCACGACAGGAAAATCATAGTAAGCAAGGACATGAAGTTCATAAGGTGCTTAGACAGACTGAGGCCTACAGGTTACACTGCATAGGAGGTGCACGAAGCAAGGTCAACATTATTTGAATTTAGAGAGCCCATTCATTAGTTTAATAATGGCAGTGAAGAAACTGTTCTCAAACCTGTTGGTGCATGTTCAAGCTTCTGTATCTTCTACGTGATGGAAGAGTTTGTAGGAGAGCATTACTGGAGTAGGAGAGGTCTTTGATGATGTTGGCAGCCTTTCCACGGCAACAAGAACTGTAAATGGAGTCCATGGATGGGATGTTGGCTTGCATGATGGTCTGAGCTGTGCAAACAACCTTCTGTAATTTTGTACGGTCCTGGGCAGAGCAGTTGCTGTACCAGGCCATTATGCACCTGGATAGTAAGCTTTCTGTGCATTTGTAAAGGTTGGTGAAGATCTTTATGGACATGCCGAGTTTCCTAAGCTGCCTGAGGAAGAATATGATTTAGAGATGCCGGTGTTGGACTGGGGTGTACAAAGTTAAAAATCACACAACACCAGGTTATAGTCCAACAGGTTTAATTGGAAGCACACTAACTTTTTAACTTTGAGGAAGAATAGGCATTGTTGTGTTACCTTGACCGTTGCATCTCCATGGGAAGTCTAGGACAGGTTGTCGCTCCTAGGAACTTGACACTCTCAACCTCTGCCCCGTTGATGTTCTCCTGCTTTCTATATTAAGTCATTGATTAGTTATTTTGTTTTGCCACATTTAGAGAGATGTTATCATCGCACCATGACAGCAATCTTTCGGTCTCTTTTCTGTATTCTAATATGTGTACTGCATCAAGTTAAGCATTCAGGGTATGGATATGATTTATTAACATGAATGACTGATTGATTGGTTAACTCCCAGGAAACGCAGTTGGGATAATGGGGTTATTTTCAGGTTGACAAGCTGATAGGGGAGTGCCTCCGGGATCAGAGCTTAACTAGTTAATCTGTGGTGATAACTTGAATAAGGGAACTGACTGCTTTGCAGCCAAATATTCTGATTGTACAAAGATAGGTGGGCAAGCAAGTTATGAGTATACAAACAGTCTGCGAAAGGGTATGGAAGAGTTAAGTGGTTGGGCAAAAATTTGTTGGATGTTGTATAATGTAAGAAAATGTAAGGTTATCCACTTGTCAGGAAGGATAAGGAAGCAGATTATTACTTAAATGGTGAAGCAGTGTAGAATTCTGCAGTACAGAAGGATCTAAATGTCCATGAATCACGCAATATTAGCATGCAGATATATCAAATAATTAGGAAGGACCTGGAGTGTTGACCTTTATTGCGGGGATGTGGAGTATGAAAACAGAGGTCTTGGTATAACTGTACAAAATGTTGGTGAAACTGAAGAAATGTAGAATATTTTAGCCTCCTTATTGGAGAAGAATTAACTTACATTTGGTAATAGTTCAGAGAAGACTCACAAGGCTAATTTCTGGGATGAAGGGATTGTTATATGGGGAAAGCTCAGCAATACAGTCTGTCTTTGGAGTTGAGAAGAATGAGACGTGATCCCTTATTGGAACCTAAAACATTCTGAGGCAGCTTGATGGCTGAGATGCTGAAAGGGTGTTTCATTTAGGTGGAGTTGAGAACTAGTGGGTACAGCTTAAAAAGGAGGGATCTCGTGTAAGATGAAGATAAGGAGAAATTTCTTTTCCACTCAGAGCAGTGGAGGTTCAGTTAGCTATTTTGGGGTTGACAAAAGAGTTAAGAATTTGTGGAACAAATAAGAAAGTAAAATTGAGGCCATGACCAAGATCAGCCATGATTTTATTGATTTGTAGAGCATGTTTGAAGTGCCAAATGACCACCACCTATTTATTATCTCCCAACTCTTCTCTAAATCTCCTTTAATATCTGGAGAATAATCCCAGTTTCATCAACCTAATCTTTAGCTGTAAACACCTCATCCATGAACCCATTCAAGTGGAATCCTCAAGGACTTTCGTATCCTTTCTAAAGTGGATTGCTATTTGCTCTGATTTTGGCTGCCTTTCTACACTTTGTTACTCTTCAAAAAGGTGGCTCAAGTATGGCTAGTTCAGTCTCCTCATCATTTAATCTTTGGAATTTGTTTTTCAGGTACAGCACAGACCAATTTTCTCCATATGCGGCTCCATCGCCTCAAGGATCTTACCAGCCCAGCCCCAGTCCACAAAGCTATCACCAGGTTGCACCAAGTCCTGTGGGCTACCAGAATACTCACTCACCTGCCAGCTATCACCCAACACCATCACCAATGGCGTACCAGGTACGTTTTAAGAGTGAACCTGTTTGAATTTACTTTTACAAAGACAGCAGCCACTTGTCTGTGCTGGTTTACTGGTTAGTTGACCTCAGCTGGGAAGCAGTTAATACTGTAACTGAAACAAACACAAGAAGTCCTAGAGAAGCTGAGCAGGTCTGACAGCATCTGCAAAGAGAGAAACAGACTTAATTTTTTGAATCCAATATGACTTCTTCAGACCTGCAAGGGTTTGGAAAATGGTGCTTTTTATATTGGCAGAGATGGAATATAAAATGATGGAAAGTAAATTGAATATTTTACCAGTACATGAACAATATTGTTCTAACTCAAGTTGCCTTTCTGTCCCACTCACAGTATGTTTTCTGTTACAGGCAAGCCCAAGTCCAAGCCCTGTTGGTTATAGTCCAATGACACCTGGGGCCCCATCTCCCGGTGCATACAATCCTCACACACCAGGTTCCAGCATTGATCAGGGGTCCAATGACTGGGTAACAACTGACATCATGGTTAAAGTACGGGACACCTATTTGGATGCGCAGATCATAGGACAGACTGGAGTGATCCGCAGCGTGTCGGTATGTAACATTACAGTTGTACTGAATGTTGGTTTTGAAATTTGAGATAAAGATTTAAGCACACTTTTAACACAAGGCAATCCAGAGAGAAAGTTTGGAGTCTGAAATATTCAGTTCATTAGTCTGGCTTCTGAAGTGAACAAAGAATCACAACCACAGAGCCACAATAGTAAAACATTATTGTGTCAAAGTTGCCAGCAACCCAGCAAAATATTCTAGTCACCTGGAAGTGAGTAGTTAATGGAGCAATTGCCCTAATATCATTCTGGAAATAGGATAGAGTGGGATGCATGTAGGAATGTAAAAACCTCTGTGATATGAAACTACTGTGTGCCTGTTGAAAGTGGGAGTGAATTTTCTTTCTTGCAGGTGAGTTTTAATGTCAGTCGTGCTCATGCCATATCAGGGTTGGTAATTCTTTCACTGCATGTGGGGGTCACAGGCAAAGCTAGCATTTAGTACCTTTCCCTAATTGTCCAATGAAGGTTGTGGCCAGTCAGCTTCTTGAACTGCTGCAATCCATCTTGTTTGACATAACTAAATGGCTTGCTGCCTACCTCAGAGGACAGTTAAGATTCAAACACATAGTTGTGGATTTGGAATCACACAAAAGCCAGACCAGATAGGAACAGCTGACTTCCTTCCCAAACGACAGTAGTAATCCGGATGAATTTTCACTGCAGTTGGTATTAGTTTCACAGTTAGTATCTTTTACGTAGCAAGTTTTGATCAATTAAATTTAAATTCCATCAGCTGCTGTCATGGGATTTGAACTTGTCTCCCCAGGGCAATTGTGAGAGAGTGCAGATTAGTCATGGCATTAACATAACACTACCATTCCCCCAAATATGGGATATTCAGTGCAGGCTCCTTCTAACTGGTCAAAGATGAGCAGTTTTGAACTTGCAGGACCAAATATCTCTCAAAAGATATTGGATTGTAGAATTGTGCTTACTATTTGCATTCTTTATTGTCTGTTCAGCTGAGCCATCGGGTGAAAAGACATGTTGAAATTTGCTACAGCTTTAGTTGCACCAAATATTAACTGAGTGAAAGAACTGTTTGTTGGGTTCAATTACTGCACTGACCATTGTGTGGGCAAATCTTTAGAGAAAATGGGAAAACTTTTATGGTTCAGGACGGGAATGTAAACTTTTAATGCTTTGTAGTTTTGAAGGAATGTTAAATCTTTTTTTCCTGCAGGGTGGCCTTTGCTCTGTGTATCTGTCTGACACTGACAAAGTAGTCAGCATCTCAAGTGAACATCTTGAACCTGTCACCCCTATGAAAAGTGATAAGGTAAGATCCAACTTGCTGCTAACCACCTGTGCCTGAGTTGCTGCAGAAACTCCTTTTGATCTTCTACAATATTAGATTAGATTAGATTACTTTTTTAGATTAGATTACTTACAGTGGGGAAACAGGCCCTTCGGCCCAACAAGTCCACACCGACCCGCCGAAGCGTAACCCACCCATACCCCTACATTTACCCCTTACCTAACACTACGGGCAATTTAGCATGGCCAATTCACCTGACCTGCACATCTTTTGGACTGTGGGAGGAAACCGGAGCGCCCGGAGGAAACCCACGCAGACACGGGGAGAACGTGCAAACTCCACACAGTCAGTCGGCTGAGGCAGGAATTGAACCCGGGTCTCTGGCAATGTGAGGCAGCAGTGCTAACCACTGTGCCACCGTGCCGCCCAATTTTAATATATAAAATTGTCTGTTATAATCTTTGTTTCCCCATTTCTCATGAAGCTCAACATCCATATTCTGATCAGTCACAAAAAGCCTTGGAAAAGATCAATAAAATTGGGGCGGCAAATGACTCAGTGGTTAGCACTGTCTCACAGTGCCAAGGATCTGGGTTCTGTTCCAGCCGCAGACGACTGTTTGTGTGGACTTTGCACATTCTCTCCATGCCTACGTGGGTTTCCTCCAGTTTCTTCTCTCAGTCTAAAGATTGTTCGATGGATTGGCAATGCAAAATTGTCCGTCGTGTCCAGGGATGTGTAAGTTAGGTGGATTAGCCATGGGGAATGCAGTGTTATAGGGAAGGGTTGAGTCTGGGTGGGATTCTCTTTGGAGGGTTAGTGTGGAGTTGATCAGCCAAATAGCCTGCTTCCATACTGTAGGGATTCTATGATTCTAAAAGTCTGTTTTGACTCAAAAGTTTGCAATAATTTGAAAGATAATGAATTGGCAATGCACTATTCTCTTTTTTAATTGATATGTTGTTTTTTTTTCCAAAAGAGCCTTAATGAAAGGGACACTGGATGATGCTGTGGGTTTAGGCACAAAACATTCACTTATGGTATTTTACAATCATAATCATTGAGTCATACAGCATGGAAAGAGACCCTTTGATCCAACTCACCAATGACAACCAAGTTTCCCAAACCACACTAGTCACACTTGCCTGTCTTTGGCCCATGTCCCTCCCAAACTTTCCTATTCACATACGTGTTCAAGTTGTAATTGAACCAGCGTATACCGCTTCCTCTGATGGTTCATTTTACAAAAGAATCACCCTGTGGAAAAAGTTGTCCCTTGGGTCCCTTTTATAAATCTTCCTCCTCTCACCTTAAAATATGCCCCCCTCATTTTGAACTCTCCCCACCCTAGGGAAAAGACCTTTGCTATTCACCTTCTCTATGCCCCTGTTGATTTTGTAAACCTCTATAATGTCACCCCTCAACCTCCTACGCTCAAGTGAAAAATGTTCCAGCCTTTCCCTATAACTCAAACTCTCCAGTTCCAGCAACATCCTGGTAAATCTTTTCTGAACCCTCTCCAGTTACAGCAGGGCAACTGTACACCAAAGGAGGCTTCATCAGTGCCTTGCACAACCTCAACATGAGATCCCAACTCCTATACTCAGTAGGCAAATGTGAGGACTGCAGATGCTGGATCCTGATGAAGGGCTTTTGATCGAAACATCGATTTTCCTGCTCCTCAGATGCTTCCTGACTTGTGCTTTTCCAGCACCACTCTAATCTAGACTCCAAAACTCAGTAGTCTAAGCAAGCATGCTAATCACCTTCTTAATGACCCTGTGTACCTGTGACACAATTTTCAAAGAACTATCTACCTGAAGTCCTTGGTCTCTCTGTTCAATAACACTTAACTGTGTAAGTCCTGCCCATGTTCACTTTTCCAAAATGCAATATCTCGCATTATTTTGGTCAAACTAAGCTCAGATCAATGGCGATGAACGCTTCCTCTTTCACCTTGCTGTAAGAGTTGGACATTAAACAGTTTCTCCTGGCTCAATTAATGTGGATGCAGTTTGTTAGAAAACAGCTAGCCTTAATTAGATTTTAATTGTTAAAACTTTGGAAGAACAAGAACTTAATTGAATGGGTAAAGAGAATAGTTTTTTTTGAGTTTGTTGTTGCAAATGAGTCAAAGAAATGTGTACTCTGCATCAAACCAAACATGGAAGTTCGAAATTGTTGAAATATCCTACTGCTCAGCATTAACACCACTGAAACTCCAAGCAAGAAATTCATAAAAATATTATTCATGCAAATAAATGCTGATATTAGATTGATATTTTATGGGAAAAATCATATATTGTGTGTATAAAAAAAACAACACCGCACAGGAGCAGGCCCTTGGATCCACCAAGCCTGTGCTGATTTCTAATCCTTATTTAAGCCTGTTTATTGCCCATGCATGGTTTCTATCCCTCTGTTTGCCTCCCATTTACAGAAGAAACTCGATTATCCAAATACCAATTATCCGAAAATCGGATTATTCAAAGGAGATCTCGAAGTCCCGATGGAAATATTACTTCAAAGATGTGTTTCCAACAATGATCGCGTCTTTTGTTTACAGTGGTTAAACAGGCACTGTCTCCAAATGACTGAACTCCTGCCCTCTCTCTTCCCCCCACACTTTCCCTAGAGTTCTACACGGGGGTGTACCCTAACCCCACCACCCTTCCCCAGATATTCTCTCCAACATTGTCCTGTACAGGGCAAAGGTGGGACCTGTCAAAATGTTGGAGTAAAAAGTTATGTCTGTGGGTCAGGCAGTCCAGAACTAGAGGGCATAAGTTTAGGGTGAGAGGGGAAAGATATAAAAGAGACCTACTTTTTCACACGGTGAGTGGTATGTGTATGGAATGAGCTGCCAGAGGAAGTGGTGGAGGCTGGTACAATTGCAACATTTAAGAGGCATTTGGATGGATATATGAGTAGGAAGGGTTTGGAGGCATATGGGCCGGGTGCTGGCAGGTGGGACTAGATTGGGTTGGAGGATCTGGTCGGCATGGACAAATAGGACCGAAGGGTCTGTTTCCATGCTGTACATCTCTATGACTCTGTGTGTGTGCGCGCGCGCGTGCGCACGCGTTGTTTGGAGACTTACCCCACAAAGGCAACTGCAACAGTATGGTTGTTGGTGTCCAGTCCAGCTGCCCCAGAGAGGGGCTGAGTGGCTACGGAGGTGGGTGAGGCGGTGTTGGGCGGGAGCGAGAATGGGTTCGGAGTTGGGGGTGGGGCCTTGTGCACTGTGTGCTGCTGCAGTCTCCTGAATAGGGAGTAGACTTTAAAATCTCTGGCCCCCAGAGGAAAGGCATTTGATCAATTAACTGAATAATCGATTATTCGAATGAAATAGTGCCCGCCCATCAAATCCAGATAACCGAGGTTCTCCTGTACATATCTATCAAGATACGCCTTAAACATTGCTAACATGCCTGCTTCCAATACGTCCACTGCCTGTGCGTTCCAGACACCCACCACCCTCTTGTGAAAAATTCTTCCTGTACGTTTCCCCATAACTTTCTCCCTCTCACCTTGAACCTGTGTACTCTTGTAGTTGACCTTTCCAACCTGGGAGAAAGTCTCTGACTATCCACCCTATCTATGCTTCTCATAATTTTGTAGACCTCAGCCTCCATTTTTCCAGTGAAAACAATCCAAGTTTATCCAACCTCTCCTTGTAACTAAAACCCTTCAGACCATGCAATATCCTGATAAACCTTCTGCGCATCCTCTCCAAAGCCTCCATGTCCTTCTGGTAGTTTGGCTACCAGAACTGTATGCAATATTCCAAATGTGGCCTAACTAAAGTTTTATACATAATTTGCCAACTTATTCACTGTCCAGCTGATGGAGACAAGCATGCTGTGTATGAATTCTTGACCACCTTATCCACTTGTGTTGCCACTTTCAGGGATCTGTAGACCTGTATGGCCAGATCCCTCACTATGTCAGTGCACCTCAGGGTTCGGCTATTTATTGTATAATTTGCATCTGAATTTGACCTTCCAAAATGCATGACCTCTATCTGTCATTTCTTTGCCCAAATATGCTGTCTATTTAAATCCCACTCTCAATCCTCCTCACTATCTGTAACTCCCCAGTTTTGGTGTTGTCTGTAAATTTACTAATCAGATCACCTACATTTGCTTCCAGATCATTTAATATAAATTATAAACAACAAGGCTCCCAGCATTAATCCCTTCAGTAATCCATTAGTTACTGATCTCCATTCTGAAAAACATCCTTCCACGAAAACTCTTTGCCTTCTATGACCAAGCCAGTTTTGTATCCATCTAGCTAGCTCACCCGGATCTCATGAGACACTACCTTTCATACTTGCCTGCTATGAGGTACTTTATCAACTGCCTTACTAAAGTCCATGTTTACAACACCCACTCACTGCCCTTCTCTCCTCAATCATTCTTGTCACCTCTCAAGACTCAAGCAGATTGGTGAGACATGACCTTCCGTCCACACACCCACGCTGCCTATCACTAACAAGTCCATTTGCTTCCAAATGTGAATAAATTATGTGTCTCGGTATCTTCTCCAACAGCTTCCCCACTACTGATGTATGGCTCACCGGTCTGTAATTACCTGGATTATTTCTGTTTCCCTTCTTAAAGAAAGGAACAACATTGGCCATTCTCCAGTCTTCTGAAACCTCACCTGAGGCCAAAGAGGATGCAAAGATATCTATTAAGGGCCCAGCTCTTTCCTCCCTTGCTTCCCACCTGATCCTGAGATAGATCTCATCTCGGGACGTGTCTACCTTAATACATTTCAAGACACCCAACACTTGCTCCTTCATTATGTTGACTGACTGAGAGTATTCACACATGTTCTCCTAACCTCAACATCCTTCGTGTCCCTCTCTTTGGTGAATACCAATGTAAAGTATTCATTAAGGATCTCACCCACTTCCACACACAACCTCCCTCCTTTATCCTTGAGTGAGCCTACTCTTTACCTAGCTATCCTTTTGCTCATAATATATGTATAAAATGCTTTAGGATTCTCCTTACCCCTGCTGACAAAAAAAATTTCATAGTCCCTGCCTAACTCCCCATTTAAACTCCTTCCTAATTTTTCTATATTCTTCAAGGATTTCATCTGTTTTTAGTTGCCTCGGGCATAGGTACACTTGCTTTTTTTTGAATAGGCTGATAATTTCCCTGTCATCCAAGGTTCCCAAGTCCCGCCATTCCTTTCCTTAATTTTCACAGGAACATGCCTGTCCTGCACACTAATCAATTGTCTTTAAAAGAAATGTCAGATGTGGTTTTATCCTCAAATAGTTGCTCCCAATCCACATTCCCCGATTCTTGGCTAGTTCGGTTATAGTTGGCCTTCCCCCACCTTCATCCAACATCCGCTGATGTCTTTATCTATAAGCATCCAAAGGTTTACAGAATTATGGTCACTATTCTCAAAATGCTTCCCCACTGAAACATTGATCACCTGACCAGGCCCATTTCCCAATACCAGGTCCAACACAACATCTCCCCCGCTGGACTATTCGCATACTGTTTCAACAAAACCCTCCTAGATATACTTAACAAATTGCTCCCCATCCAAAATCCCAGCACTAAGGGAGTCCCAGTCAGTATGTAAGTAATATTAGACTAGACGGGATTGTGGTTCATGAGGAGCTGTTAGCAATTCTGGAAAGTGTGAAAATAGCTAAGTCCCTGAAGCTGGGTGGGATTTACACTAGGATTCTCTGGGAAGCTAGGGAGGAGATTGCAGAGCCTTTCGCTTTGATCTTTGTCATCATTATCTACAGAAATAGTGCCAGAAGACTGGAGGATAGCAATTATTGTCCCCTTGCTCAAGAAGAGGAGTAGAGACATCCCTGGTAATTATAGACCAGTGAGCCTTACTTCAGTTGTAGGTAAAGTGTTGGAAAGGATTATGAGAGGATTTATAATCACCTAGAAAGGAATAATTTGATTAGAGATAGTCAACACAGTTTTGAAAAGGGTAGGTCATGCCTCATAAACTCTATTGAGTTCTTTGAGATGGTGACCAAACAGGTGGATGAGGGTAAAGCGGTTGATGTGGTGTATATGGATTTCAGTAAAGCTTTTGATAAGCTTCCCCACGGTATGCTATTGCAGAAAATAGAGGCATGGGATTGAGGGTGATTTAGCAGTTTGGATCAGAAATTGGTTAGCTGACAGAAGACAGAGGGTGGTGGTTGGTGGGAAATGTTCGTCCTGGAGTTCAGTTACTAGTGGCGTACCGTTTTGGGGCTACTGCTGCTTGTCACTTTTATAAATGACCTGGACCAGGGCTTAGAAGGATGGGTTAGTAAACTTACTGATGATACTAAATTCAGTGGAGTCGTGGACAGTGCAGAAGAATGTTGCAGGTTATAGAGGGACACAGATAAGCTGCAGAGCTGGGTTGAGAGGTGGAAAATGGAGTTTAATGTGGAAAAGTGTGAGGTGATTCACTTTGGAAGGAGTAACAGAGTACTAGCCTAATGGTAAGATTCTTGGCAGTGTGGATGAGCAGAGAGATCTTGGTGTCCATGTGCATAGATCCCTGAAAATTGCCGCCCAGGTTGATAGGGTTCTTAAAAAGGCGTAAGGTGTGTCAGCTTTTATTGGTAGAGAGATTGAGTTTCGGAGCCATTAGGTCATGTTGCAACTGTACAAAACTCTGGTGCGGCTGCACTTGGAGTATTGCATACAGTTCTAGTCGCCGCATTATAGGAAAGATGTGGAAACACTGGAAAGAGTGCAGAGGAGATTTACCAAGATGTTGCCTGGTATGGAGGGAAGGTCTCATGAGGAAAGGCTGCGGGACTTGAGGCTGCTTTCGTTGGAGAGGAAAAGGTTGTAAGAGGTGACTTAATAGAGGCATACAAGATGATCAGAGGTTTAGATAGGATGGACAGTGAGAGCCTTTTTTCTCGGATGGTGATGACTACCATGAGGGAACATAGCTTTAAATTGAGGGGTGATAGATATAGGACAGATGTCAGAGGTAGGTTCATTACTCAGAGAGTAGTAAGGGTGTGGAATGCCCTGAGTAGTAGACTTGCCAATCTTAAAGGCATTTAAATGGTCATTGGATAAGTATATGGATGATGATGGAATAGTGTAGGTTAGATTGGCTTCAGATTTGTTTCACAGGTCGGTGCAACATCGAAGGCTGAAAGGGCCTGTCGTGCACTGTAATGACAGCATTGTGATTGCACCCTTCCTTTTCCTGAGCTCTGCTCATAATGTCTCACTGCATGATCCCTCCAGGATGTCCTGAACACAGCTGTGAATATGCTCCCTGACCAGTAATGCAACTCCCAAACCTCTTTTGCTTCATCTGTTTTGTCTAAAACATCAACATAGCGAATATTACGCTGACAGCTGCTGTCCCTCATTCAACTATGTCTGTATGATAGCAACAACATCATAATTGCATGCATTAATCCAGGCTCTATGTTCATTCATCTTGTCTGTTATATTTCTTGCATTGAAGCAAATACAGTCCAAGCTTCCAGTTCTGCTAAGCTCAGCAATCTCTTCCCCGACTACTTGTGCTCTTACTTATATTTGCCTTAGTCTCAAGCTCTTCCCCGGTATCTATATTTGCTGATCTATTGTTTAAACCTTCCTGAGTGACACTATACTCCCTCCAGGATATTGGTGCCCCTCCAGTTTAGATCCCCCTTGTACAGGTTCCACATTCCCTGGAAGATATCCCAATGATCCACATAACTGAAGCCCTTCCTCTTACCCCAGCAGTTTAGCCACGTATTCAATTGTTTTCTGCCTCAGTTCTTAGCCTCAGTAGTGCATGGGGAGTAATGCTGAGATTATTACCCTGAAGGTTCTGCTTTTCAGTTTACTATTTAACGCCCTGAATTGTTGATAAGACCATAAGACATAGTGCGGAAGTAAGGCCATTCGGCACATGGAGTCCATTCCACCATTCAATCATGGCTGATGGGCATTTCAACTCCACTTACTCGCATTTTCCCCGTAGCCCTTAATTCCTTGTGACATCAAGAATTTATCAATTTCTGCCTTGAAGACATTAAGCGTTCCAGCCTCCACCACTCTGTGGCAATGAATTCCACAGGCCCACCACTCTCTGGCTGAAGAAATGTCTCCGCATTTCTGTTCTGAATTTACCCCCTCTAATTCTAAGGCTGTGTCCACAGGTCCTAGTCTCCTCGTCTAACGGAAATAATTTCCTAGCGTCCACCCTTTCCAAGCCATGTATTATCTTGTAAGTTTCTATTAAACCTCCCCTTAATCTTCTAAACTCCAATGAATACGATCCCAGGATCCTCAGCCGTTCCTCGTATGTTAGACCTACCATTCCAGGGATCATCCGTGTGAATCTCCGCTGGACATGCTCCAGTGCCAGTATGTCCTTCCTGAGGTGTGGGGACCAAAGCTGGACACAGTACTCCAAATGGGGCCTAACCAAATCTTTATAAAGTCTCAGTAGCACAACGGTGCTTTTATATTCCAACCCTCTTAAGATAAATGACAACATTGCATTCGCTTTCTTAATCACGGACTCAACCTGAATGTTTACCTGTAGAACCTTGTCACTGTTCCTACTTATGTCATTTATGCCAATATGGATAATGACTTCTGTTTGTTTTATCTTTCTGTTGTTTTATCTTCCTGTTTCAGGATGCTCTGTATCTGCTCAGAGACATCCATGACCCTGGCACCAGGGAGGAACATAGCATCCTGGAATGTCTCTCGCAGCCACAGAAGAACTTGTCTGTGCCCCTGACCATTGAATCTCCAATTACTATTGCTCTACTATGCTTTGTCCCCTTCTCTGTACAGCAGAGCCAGTCGTGGTGTCACTGCTCTGTGCTGCTGCTGTTACCTACAAGGCCATCCCCCTCATCTGTATCCAAAATGGAATGCTTGTTCGACAGGGGGCAGCTGCAGGTATATCCAGCACTGACTGCCTGCTCAGTCTAGTGGTACATAAGTCAGTTGATTCAGTGATTCAGTTTCACTAATGTAAGCGTATTAATTTGAGAATAGTTTATAAATATATAAACCTGCTGAAAACCTTTGGTATTTCTTTTCAAAAACTGTTTGCTTTGAAGCATATTGCATTACCTGGATAACTTTATTATTGGCTGGGTTCTGGTGGGGGTAGGTTGTGTGGTCTTGTCTAGTGTAATATAATTAGTCAGCTGATAGTCTTCTGGATCACTTATCATGCAGGAACAGATACCTATAACTGGCCCTTCAGTTTAAAAACAAAAACAAAACAAATTGTACTGCCCTTTTATTACTAATTTTAATGGTTTCCTTCTTTCCTTCTGCAATTTAACAAGTTGTGAAACAGATTACAACTGAACACTTTTGTCCACAATTGAGTGAGTTATGTGTCAGTCAATGAGAGGGTAAATCATGGAGTAAATGAGTTTGATTAGTGATGACTATGTTATCTTGATCTGACTTTCATGACTGTGGGGAGAGGTTGAGGAGTACATTGCCCATTATGTTGGCTTCAGGGTGCACAGGCTGTGTGTGCTTTGCTGGCGAGGGCAGCATTTATTGTCAGACAGTTAACTCCAGATCCACAGCAATGTGGATGACTTATGTGTAGGCCAGACCAGGTAAGGATGATAAATTTCCTTCCACAAAGGACATTGGTGAACCAGACAGGATTTTATAGCAATTGACAGTGGTTACATTGTCACCATTAAGCAAACATTTCAGTAACAGGATTTGAGCTATAGGGAGAGGCTGAATAGGCTGGGGTTGTTTTCCCTGGAGCTTTGGAGGCTGAGAGGTGATCTTATAGAGGTTTATAAAATCATGAGGGGCATGGATAGGGTGAATACACAAGGTCTTTTCCCTGGAATGGGGGAGTTCAGAACTAGAGGGCATAGGTTTAGAGTGAGAGGAGAAAAATTTAAGAGACTGAAGAGGCAGCTTTTTCACAGAGGGTGGTGCGTGTATGGAATGGACTGCCAGAGGAACTGGTGGAGACTGGTACAATTACATTTAAAAGGCATTTGGATGGGTATATGAATAGGAAGGGTTTAGAGGGATATGGGCCAAGTGCTGGTAAATAGGACTAGATTCGGTTAGGATATTTGGTTGGCATGGACAGGTTGGACCGAAGGGTCTGTTTCCATCCTGTACATCTCAATGATGCTATAACATATTTTTAAAATTGAATTCAAATTTCATCATCTGCTATGGTGGGATTTGAACCCAAGCTTCAGAATATTTGCCTCGATTTCTGGATTATTAGTCAGTAATGTTATCGCTCCACCACTGCTTCCCCACATAAATCTTGCATTGTATTTCTGTGAGGGTCACAAAGCTTTTTCTAAATATCTTTTAATGTATTAAACTTGTATTCTTAGCAAGGCCTTAGAAAGAAAGAGCTTACATTTAAAGAGCACATGTTATATATGTGGAATTGGGTATAAGAAGCTCATGATTAAAATTTGAGAGAAAAACATAAAATATTTTATGTTCTTCTCAACTCCTGTGGTAGTTCAGAATCTTAATGCAATCTTATTGGGAAGACACTCAGCTCTAAGATTGTCATGTCTGCTTGTGTGGACCTGTTATCCACTTTGATGCCCTCCAACTGGTTACAGAGTGCTAGATTGGGTTCCGGAGCTGTGAAGCTTTGTACTTTGTACTAATTAAAGAAATAGAAAGCTGCAGATATTTCAACTGTGTAAAACATTTTTTTGTCTGTAGGTGAAGGTGATTCTAGGTGAAGATCGGGAAGCCACAGGTATGCTGCTCAGTATTGATGGTGAGGATGGAATTGTTCGAATGGAACTGGATGACCAGCTGAAGATTCTCAACCTGAGGTTTCTTGGGATCCTCAGTGAAGAAGGGGCATTGAGTACAACACCCTCTGGCAAAGATGTATATAGTCGAAAGTAAAATTCTTTTCTGTGAAGTTTTTCTTCAGATTTTTAGGTTTCCCTCTTGTGTTCTTGCTTTGATAATGTCTTGCTTGTTGTGGCCAGATGTTAGCAGTGGTTTGTTAAAAAGATTGAAAACAGCAACAACCAATTGTTTGAGCAAAAAACTGAATGTGGATTAATTTTACTACAAAAAGCAAAGATTTCTTTCCCCCCCTGTCAGTTGTTTGATGCATTTTGTAGGGTTCTTTTAATTTAAACACAACACAGAATGATTTGTGTGTAAACAGGTAACTGAGTCTGTACATGTGATGTTGGAGGCAGTGAAAACTTTTGTAGCAATTGAATAGCACTCCTACGGTACGATACTGAAGGCTATTTTTATATTTAAAAAATTGTACAGATGTGAGAAGTCACATGGAAGAATATACTGCTTTGACAAAAATTACGGTAACTATTTTTTAAAAAAGCAGTGTGTAAGTTTGTATTATTGGAAACTTTTTAATTTGGCATTTCTTTTGAAAGCTTTTGAAGGATCCTTTGAAATTAATTTAGTACATAATATTCCATCTTCACACTTCAAACACAAATCTCCAAGTGCTTCAAACCGCATTAAGAATGAGTTGTTCCTTGTATCCACTTTCTTGACGTACTGTTTATTATTCCAGATCCCCTCTGATTGCATTAAGTTTCAGTCAAGATGACCAGTTTAAAAAATTGTACCATAGCTGGCCAGAATGTATTTAAGGACAGTGAGACCACTGAATAATCAGAATTGGACTTATTAAAGTAACTTGAAACTGAGAATGTACATCAGTTAGATTTGAATCCTCTACTTTTCAGTCTTTACATGAGTCAAAGGCAAAGGGCCTGGAAATTTTTCTTTGTTGAATCTGTTGTTTCTTTTGCTTTTCTCTGGTTATGCTGGAGACTTGCGGTATGTTAAGAGTGAATGACGTGCAGTGACAGTGATCTGAAACCATCAGCCTCACCACATGTTATGCACTGGATGGACATTCTCTTGCCCACAAATATTAGAATGTAGGAGTGGTGTTATTTTGAAGATTCTTTGTTTCTAAGGCGAGTGCAGAATTTTCAGGTGTGTTAAGTTTCACTCAGGTGCCTATTTGTGGGCAGCACAGTGGTTAGCACTGCTGCCTCACAGCGCCAGAGACACGGGGTTCAATTCCTGCCTCAGGCGACTGACTGTGTGGAGCTTGCACATTCTCCCCGTGTCTGCGTGGGTTTCCTCCGGGTGCTCCGGTTTCCTCCCACAGTCCAAAAATGTGCAGATTAGGTGAATTGACCATGCTAAATTGCCCGTAGTGTTAGGGGAGGGGTAAATGTAGGGGAATGGGTCTGGGTGGGTTGCGCTTTGGCGGGTCGGTGTGGACTTGTTGGGCCGAAGGGCCTGTTTCCACACTGTAAGTAATCTAATCTATTTTCACCCACAAAATGGATTTTTTTCCCCATCAAGCTGTATCCCATTTCCCTCTCCCTGAATAGTGGGCAGCAAGTGTGTGAGCCCCATGATCGCTGTCTTTGCACAACCTCCATCACCCCAGAGGCTGAGGAACTGATTAGAGCCTTCTGCTTTGTACAGGTCAGCCAACTCAGCTCCTACGCTGGCATTGCCTGTGTCATTTGACCCTTTTTCTGCAATATCTTGAGGGCCACAATTTGTGGAATCCTGCTAAAGATTCAGCAGAACGAGAGTTATTCTGATTTTCCATCATTGTCATGTTGGGTTACCAGACTCTCTTTATACTTTATCATTTGATGCTGCTGAGCATTGCAGGAGAAATGTATATGGCCCAGATATCACATTTAATGCAAATTGCTTAACCAGCAACATTCAGTGTTTAACTAAAAGTTAAGATGCAAAGGCACAAGAAAGGATGGAATGGGATGAGGCAGTGAGCATCATTGGAACCTTGGAGAGGACGGCTATTGCTGGGCAACTTGGGATGCTCCAAAGCTGCACAAAGTGTCTCTGACACACAATGTATACATAACTGGCATTGAGTACTATGCAGGAGTCCTGCACTCAAATTGGAAGAAGTATGAATGGATTTTGAATTTTGTACACAGACACAAAGTCATGAAGTTTCTGAATTCACCAAAAAGAATCTGGCTGACTAGTTTCATAAAAACACTGACCTGCTTGAGACTTCTTAATCTATTGTATTTGTAAAATTTCTGGAGCAATGATTTATAAGAACAGATTCATTCACTCTGTTGTCAATTGGGAAAAAAATCAATTATAAATTGTCTGGTTCAAACTCAATGTCAGTCAAACATTCAGCATCATGAGAACAAGATTTAAAATAATTGTCCCAAGTATCAGAGGACTGCTGACATTGTTTAAGCCTAATAATATTGCCCAAATATTGAATAAGAATATGATTAAATATAATAAATGTTGAGCATAGCTGAGAGAGAATACATTTCATTGAAACTTTTTGACTTACACTCATCAAGACAAATTCCAAAATACCAAAAGAGAAACCAACATTAATATTTTGAGAGGAAAGTACTGATTGTTTGGCAAGTGGGTTGGGATCGATATATATTTCAATATGTGCAAATGTTCTATACTGCAGAACTTACTAACAATCCTAAATTGGTCATCAGGGTAATTTTTTGCACACTTAAGAGTATGTAGCAAATGTTTTCTATTGTAGAAGCATTTCTAATGTCAGACAGTGTGCTGTGAGTTTGCATGCACAGAGTAGGTTTGTGAATTATGCTGACAACCAATTTATATTATCACTGACTCACAGTATGATGCATTTGCATGTACAAGTTACTGGAATAATCATATGCATTATTATATAGGATCCTATCCTTTGTCATGGAAAAAACATAATGTGCCTGATTTAACTCAACAAGTGTGACAGCCTTTCTCTGGTTTATTAGGGCAAAACTTTGATCAGTCAAAGTCAACCTGTCTTGTTTAAAATTGAGTCAAAGCTTGGCAGCTAACAGTCAGTCATAATTAACAGGTTATTAATCTAGACTCTGCACACTGAGGGTTATCTATACATTCTCCATGGCAATATCTCTACCAGTCAGAATGCACTTATCAACCAATCAGCACTTTCTTTGTGAAGTAAAAATGTTGGTTTGCCTTTACTTCGGTACGTTTTGTAAATTCTCCTGATGTGTGCAAAATCATAGGCTTCAACAAAATGTCTTTTTTCAACAATCCTCAAGTTCTCTACTATACAACAAAGGTCTTAAACATGGGGCAGATGTTTTCCATCTTGGATTGATATGTTAGTTTGAAGTACACTTGTGAAATTAGATCCGCTGCAAATGTTCAGTCCTGTTCTATACAAGAAAAAGAGAATGTTTAGGATGTTGTTATTTTACAATGGCCACTGCTAAGATCTGCTTCCACTATCTCGTTTGCTGAATGTCTCCTCCTCATGTAAAGTGTATTTCTGTGGTTTGGGAATATCACTGTATGGCCAATATTTGAGCTTATAAACCTATTTTTGTTTGAATGGAGTAAATAAAAAGACTTGCAGATCTTAAAAACATGTGTTGTACTTGCAGAGGGCTGCTGTTTAAGGTTTCTCAAACTTTCTTTGCAAAACTTTTCATTCTCATTCAGATTTTGTTCTCTGTGCTGATGGTCTCTTCTGGGTTCTGATAGTTCACATTCCACATCAGTGACTTACTATCCAATTCTGTCACAGGTTATTCATCTAGACTCTGCACGCTGAGGGGTATCTATTCTGTTCTCATGACAATTGAAGCATGCCTACTCTACAATTCAATAAGGGCATGTCTACACATCTGCCTTGATTCTGCAGCCCAATCTGACACTCTTTACTTCCTTAGTGCCTGGGAATCTTATTGTTAGCCACATTTTTACTCCATGATTGAGGTCCCCCTGAAGAAGGGTTAAGGATTTCCAAGATTCACATATGTCTAACAAGTTTCTCATCCCAGACTGAAATGACTGACACCTTATCACTCCCCGACATTATAGATGCAGTTTCCAAGAGGGAGTCAATGAAAAGTAATCAGAAACTGGAAATCCAAGATCTACCACTTTCGTTGACCATTGAATGATGATGAAATTACAGGTGAAATCAATTCCACATTCACTGGGAATTAAACTTTGGACCTGGCTGGTCTGTGGCTAAGCATCTTGCTGGGTAAGTGATTTTGGGAGGCTGGGGTGAGAATCGCAAGACAGTCTGGATGTACACACCAGACTTGCTCCCCACCTGGTTAACAAATGTAACTTCCAAATTACTTTGCTCATAACTGATTTTCCAAAGAAAAAGTAATTCCTGAGTTATGACAGACCTCTTAAATGCATGCAAAACCTTTTAGATGGAGTTAAAATAATCTACTTAAGAGCACTCTTGGAATGAGTGATGTTGGGTCATGATGCAGAAACATGGCAAGATACTGTGCTGTGGGTATCGAAAGGTTCCCAATTCCAATGCATTCTATGTGGGGAGGTGCTGAGAGGAGCCAGGCATTTGTAGCTTGATTTCAGGTATTTTGTGATCCAGGGAGGCCAGTGAAAATGAAAAACTGATATATAAAGGGCAAAGGAGAGGTAAAAGTGGACGTTGGACCGCGTGAAAATAACGCTGGGGAGATGGTAGTGGGGTGCTGAAAATGTGTTGCTGGAAAAGCGCAGCAGGTCAGGCAGCATCCAGGGAACAGGAGTCGATTCTCCTGTTCCCTGGTTGCTGCCTGACCTGCTGCGCTTTTCCAGCAACACATTTTCAGCTCTGATCTCCAGCATCTGCAGACCTCACTTTCTCCTCAAAGATGGTAGTGGGGAACAAGGAAATGGCTGAGGAACTGAATAGTTATTTTGTCAGTCTTCACGGTGGAAGACACGAGTAATATCTTAAAATTCGAGAGTGAGGGGGCAGAGCTGAGTATGGTGGCCATCACCAAAGAGAAGGTGCTAGAAAAATTGAATGGCCTGAAGGATAAATCAGATGGACTACACCCCAAAGTTCTAAGGGAGATAGCTGAAGAGATAGTAGAGGCATTAGTAGTGATCTTTCTGGAATTGATAGAATCAGAGGACTGGAAAATCACTAGTTTAAAAAGTGAGTAAGGCAAAAGATGGAAAATTACGGGCCAATTAGCCTAACCTCGGTTGTGGGTAAGATCCTGGAGTCCATTGTGAAGGATGAGATTTCTGAATACTCGGAAGTGCATGGTAAAGTAGGGCAAAGTCATCATGGTTTCATCAAGGGGAGGTCATGACAAGCCTGCTAGACTTCTTTCAAGGAAATAATGACCAAGGATAGTCAATGTAAGTTATCTGTCTGGACTTCAAGAAGGTCTTTGACAAGGTGCTACATATGAGGCATATAAGGGCCCGTGGTGTTAGAGTCAAGGTGCCAGCATGAATAGAAACTTGGCTGTCTGACAGAAAGCAGAGCATGAGGATAAAAGGATCTTTCTCAGGATGGCTGCCGGTGACTAGTGGTGTTCTACAAGGGTCAGTGTTGAGACCACAACTTTTCACTTTACACATTAATGATGTAGCTGAACAAACTTGAGGGCATTCTGGCTAAGTTTGCAGACGATACAAAGATAGGTAGAGGGATAGGTAGTATTGGAGAGCTGGGGAGGCTGCAGAAGGATTTGGACAGGTTAGGAGAGTGGGCAAAGAAGTGGTAGATGGAGTACAACATGGGAAAGTGTGAGGTCATGCAGAAGTCTGAAGTGTGAAAATGTGGGCGTTCTAGTCCAGATTCTCTAGAGGTAAACTTGCAGGTTGAATCAGTAGTTCGGAAGACAAATGCAATAATCATATTTATTTTGACAGGACTTGAATATAAAAGCAGAGGCTCTATGTACTTCTGAGGCTCTAGAAGGCTCTGGTCAGATCACATTTGGAGCATTGTGTGCTGTTTTGGGCCCCATATCTCAGGAAGGATGTACTGGTCCTGGAGCATGTTCAAAGTATGTTCACGAGAATGGTTCCAGGAATGAAAAGCTTAACATACAAGGAATGTTTGAGGATTCTAGGTCTATACTCGATGAAGGTTAGAAGGATGAAGGGGGGAGGGGTGATCTAATTGAAACTTACAGAATACTGAATGGCCTGGACAGAGTGGATGTTGGGAAGATGTTTCCATTGGTAGAGATTAGGACCCGAGGGCACAGCCTTAGAGTAAAGGGAAAACGTTTTACAACGGAGATAAAGAGAAACATCTTCAGCCAGTGAGTGGCGAACCTATGGAATTCACTGCCACAGAGGGCTGTGGAGGCCAGGTCATTGAGTATATTTAAGATGGAGAATAGATTGTCGAGGGGATCAAGGGCTATGGGGAGAAAGCGGGAAAATGGGGTTGAGAAATTTATCAACCATGATTGATTTACGGTGTGTACACAATGGACTGAATGGCCTAATTTCTGCTCCTATGTCTTATGGTCTTAAAGGGCTAGTTTGAGAGGTTTTATGCTGATTATTAAAGAAGGAAGAAAAGAGTGAAGTAAATATGTAAATTCCAGAGCACAAGGCCTAGGTACATTCCCATTTTAATTGGCAGGGGAATGGGATTTTGCATTCAAGCGTGTTAGGTCAAATTTTCAGGAACACAGTACTTGATGGATTGTCAGGTTGGAGAATATAGAGAGAGGTGAGACCATGGAAGAATTTGAACAAGTTTAACACTATTAAGACCATAGAATCAGAGAACTGTACACAACGGAAACAGACCCTTCAGTCCAACTCGTCCATGCCGACCAGATATCCCAACCCAATCTAGTCCCACTTGCTAGCACCTGGCCTATATCCCTCCAAACACTTCCTATTCATATACCCATCCAGATGCCTTTTAAATGTTGCAATTGTACCAGTCTCCTCCACTTCCTCTGGCAGCTCATTCCATACACATACCACCCTTTGCATGAAAAAGTTGCCCCTTAGATCTCTTTTATATCTTTCCCATCTCACCCTAAACTTATGCCCTCTAGTTCTGGACTCTCCCACCCCAGGGAAAAGACTTTGTCTATTTATCCTATCCATGCCCCTCATGATTTTATAAACCTCTATAAAGTCAGCCCTCAGCCTCTGCCGCTCCAGGGAAAACAGACCCAGCCTATTCAACTTCTCCCTATAACTCAAATCCTCCAACCCTGGCAACATTCTTTTAAGTCTTTTTTGAACTCTTTCAAGATTCACATCTTTCCAATAGGAAGGAGACCAGAATTGCGTGCAATATTCCAACAGTGGCCTAACCAATGTCCTGTACATCCGCAACATTATCTCCCAATTCCTGTACTCAATACTCTGACCAATAAAAGAAAGCATACCAAACGCCCTCTTCACTATCCTATCTACCTGCGACTCTACTTTCAAGGAGCTATGAACCCGCACTTCAAGGTCTCTTTGTTCAGCAACATTCCCTATGACCTAACCATTAAGTGTATACCAGAAGAAATAGGAATGAGAGTAAGCCATATAGCCCCTTCAGTCTGTTTGGTGGTTTAATAGAATCATGGCTGATCTGACATTCCTCACATTCACATCCTTCATGTGCTCCTAAACAATTTGTGTTGGAAGGCTACTCAAATAATGAATGCCATCAGTTCATTACCCAATGTTTGGGTGTGGGACCAATGGAAGGTGAGAAATTTATTAAGTGAATTCCACAGCCTGGGCAGAAGTTTATGTTAGTGTCGAATGAGGAAGCACACAGCACTGGAGCCAGATATTATATGGGGATAGTGCCCTGTTAAAGGCAAAACAAAACAAGATATTAAAAAAAAACTGGACGCCCTGCTCTCATTCCACTTATATAGTGCCTTTCACAACCTCAGTACATCCCAATTAATTTTCTTATCACTAAAACAGGATGTTCTGTTTAGTTTTGGTCACCTTGTTATAGGAAAGATATTATGAAACTGGAAGACTGCAGAAGAATGACTTTGCCTGGACTCAGTGGTTTGAGTTATAGGGAGAGGTTGAACAAACTGGGACCGTAAGAGACTGAGGAGGGGCACCTCATAGAGGTGTTTCAGATCATGAGAGGCATGGATAGGATGAATGCACTCAGTCTTTTTACCAAGGGTCGGGGAGTTAAGGATTACAGGGCATCAGTTTAAGGTTAGCGGGCAAAGAATAAAAGGAAACCTGAGGGACAACGTTTGTACACAGTGGTATGCATATGGAATGAGCTGCCAGTGGAAGTGGTTGAGGTGGGTATGTTAACAACATTTAAAAGGCATTTGGACAATTACAATGGATAGGGAAGGATATGGGCCAAATGCAGGGAAATGGGATTAGCAAGGACAGACATTTTGGTCAGCGTGGACCAGTTTAGACCAAAGAGCCTGTCTTTGTGCTGTAGGACTTTATGGCTCCATTTGGCTGTAATAGTGCAGATATCTATTTGGATGCAACAGGATCCTCATTAACTTAAAATAACAATGACCAGATAAACTGCAATAAAAAAATCAAATGTTGAAATACTCAGCAGTTCTGGTAGCATCCTTAGAGATATAAACCAAGTTAAAGTTTTTAGTCAAGTATGACTTCTTCAGAATAACGTGTTTTGATTGAGGGATAGATATTGGTCATGATGTTGGGGAAAATGCCACCATTCTTCAAAATACTGCCCATTGAACCTTTTATCACCACCTGAAACATAAGGCAGTACCTTTGTTTAATGCTTCATTAGATTTAGATTACTTACAGTGTGGAAACAGGCCCTTCGGACCAACAAGTCCACACCGACCCTCTGAAGCACAACCCACCCAGACCCATTCTCCTACATTTACCCCTTCATCAGGAAATTTAGCATGACCAATTCACCTAACCTGCACATTTTTGGACTGTGGGAGGAAACCCACGCAGACACAGGGAGAATGTGCAAACTCCACACAGTCAGTCATCTGAGGTGGGAATTGAACCCAGGTCTCTGGCGCTGTGAGGCAGCAGTGCTAGCCCATCTGAAACATAATGAATTAGGTACAGGGATAGGCTACTCAGACCTGTGCTATTCAGTAAATTCTTAGAGTCATAGAGATGTACAGCATGGAAACAGACCCTTTGGTCCAACTCGTCCATGCCGACTAGCTATCCCAACCTAATTTAGTTCCACCTGCATATATGCCTCCATATACCCATCCAGATGCCTTTTAAATGTTGCAATTGTACTAGCCTCCATCACTTCCTCTGGCAGCCCATTCCATACACCCTGTGTGTGAAAAGATTGCCCTTCGATCTCTTTTATATCTTTCCCCTCTCACCCTAAACCTATGCCCTCTAGTTCTGGACTCCCCCATCCCAGGGAAAAGACTTTGTTTATTTATCCTATCCATGCCCCTCATGATTTTATAAACCTCTATAAGATCACCCCTCAGCCTCTGTCGCTCCAGGGAAAACAGCCCTAGCCTATTCAGCCTCTCCCTAAAGCTCAAATCCTTCAATCCTGGCAACATTCTTGTAAATCTTTTCTGGACCCTTTCAAGTTTCACATCTTTCCGATAGGAAGGAGACCAGAATTGCATGCAATATTCCAACAGTGGCCTAACCAATGTCCTGTACAGCTGCAACACGGCCTCCCAACCCCTGTACTTAATACTCTGACCAACATTGGCTGATCTGATTACTCCACATTGCTGCCTCTCCACTTTAACGTTTGATTCCTTTGTTGGTCAAGAACTGTTCTGCCTTAAACGTATTCAGTGGTCTGTCCTCCCCCTTTACCTGGAGAATTCCAAAAATTCAACTTAGTCTCTGTTTTTAACAGGAAACCCCTTATTTTTGAAACATAAGATCTAGTTCTAAAGTCTTCCACAAGAGGTACTATCCTCTTAAAGTATTTCTTGTGAAGACCTCTCATAATCATGTATGTTTCAATAAGATCACCTCTTCTTCTCCAAACGCCAATGGAGATAGGCATAGCTTTCCTCTTAAGAAAGCCATAATCCCAGGTATCAGTTCAGTGGACCTTCACTGAACTGCTTCCACCATATTTACATGTAGTTCCCCTATAATGTGGTAGTTGTGTTCCTGTCTGACATTGTATCATAGAAAATTACGCAATAGAATGGGAAAAATAGGGTTAGGGATTCCAGTTAGTAAACCTGGCCATTTCTGGTGTGTTATGGAAATGGCAAGTTGTTACAAGCAAAATTTCCCAATGTACTGTTGTATTCCTCGTAGAGTGGAGTTTATCCAGGACCTGGCCCTCCGCCATTAAACTTTGTGAAACTTCTGGAAGTTTTTTTTTGATGCGGATAAAATCTCTTTTTTGAGGGGGTGACTGAAGGGCTGGGATATTCTAAACGGCTGGAGGTTTTGATGCGTTTCGGATTTCAGAGAGGATGAGAGGCCGAGACTCTCAGATCCTCCCATGTGCCCCACCGACACCCCAATTTGGATCAGGCATAGCTAGGGGATGGGTAGGGTGGGGTTGCCAGTGGTCTGTCTTTAGTTTCACACCTCCCCTCTTCCACACACACACACTCTCTTGTAAAGTCACCATGTGTTGAAGCTTCAGATAGCTGGCAACTGAGCCTCTGCTTAACAACAGGCCCTGCTTCCAACTCTTGATGGACATCGCTGTACTTGCACTTTCTTTCCTCTCTCTCCCTCCCTCCCTCTCCTCCCGTACTTTGGCTCTCAATCCCCAAACTCTGTGCATGATCACAGTAAGCATTTCAGCAAAATATTCCAATTTTGCTTCCTCTGCCTTAGTTGCAGATAGAAGCGAAAAAATACACACACACAGACAACAACCTGTTGCAATGGAGGCGCCAGCAGAATAAATCACAGATGGCTGGTAATACAGGGGATGGAATCGTGTAACAGCGAGTGAGAGTTTGCTTAATAAAAAAAAAAGTCCGCAATTCACAAATCACATTCCAGCAGATCTGGCAGTATCTGTAGACAGAAAAACAGTTAACGTTTCAAGTCCTAAAATTAGAAGAATGAAGTTCTGAAGAAGAGATATTGGACTTAAAAGATTGTATCTGTTTCTCTCTTCACAGATATCACTGAATTTCTCCAGCAATTTCTGTTTCTGCTGCATTTCAAGTGTCACCCAGGATTTCATGTTCAAGTCCCCTGTTTGGGAATTCCTATGTCCTTCTGACTGAAGCAAGCACTCATAAACTTAACTACTGCTTTGTGCCCTGTAAGCCATTTAAAGTCAACTTCAGGTCGACTTTTAAGACATGAGCACATTTAAGCAGATGCAATACAGCATGGCTAAATGCAAACTTCTAAACTTTGGTGCAAAAATCAGAAGAGTATTATTTCTGAGGTTCTGCGGAAAGGTCATCTGTGATTTCTCTTCACAGATGCTGCCAGACCTGCTGAGCTTTTCCAGCAAATTCTGTTTTTGTTTCTGATTTACAGCATCCACAGTTCTTTCAGTTTTTAATTAGTATTATTAAATGATCATCTATTGGAAATATGGACATACAAAGGGATTTGGGTTTCCTTGTACATCAATAAATGAATGAGAGCTCTGAAGAAGGCTCACTGGACTCAACATTAATTCTCTCTGTCAAATGCTGCCAATTTATGTTTTTGAGTCAATGAATGTAGGCAGGTGCAACAGGCAGTTTGGAAGGCAAATGGTACATTGGCTTTCATTGCAAAAGGATTTGAGTTCAGAAGTAGGGATGTCTTAATGTAGTCATACAGGACCTTGATGAGATCACAGCTAAGAAAGACATACTCCCATGGAAGAAGTGCAGCTGAGATTCATTCGGCTGCTACAAGGTATAGCATATATGGAAAGATTGGTTCGACTGGGTCCGTATTCATGAGAATTTAGAAGTATGGGGGGTTCTGATTGCAACGTGCAAAATTCTAACAGAGCTGGACATATCAGATGCAAAGAGGATGGTTTCCCTGATTGGGGAGTCTAGAATTAGGGGTCACAGTCTCAGAATACGAAGGTCAACCATTTAGGTCTGGGAGAAGGAACAATTTCTTCATTCAAAGGCTGGTGAACCTGTGGACTTCTCTATCACTGAAGGCTGTGGAGGCCAACTCACTGAATATCTTGAAGAAAGATAGATGTATTTTTACATTTCAAAGGCATCAAGGGCGATGGGCAGAAAGTGGTAACACATGGCATTTAGGTAGAGAATCAGCCATGATCATTTTGAATCAAAGGGCCAGGAAAGACTGGTTTCTATGTTTTTTTTATTTTTATGCATTTTTAAGAGGATGTGGGCGTTGTTGGCTGTCCAGCATTTATTGCTCGTCCCTAGTTATCCTTGAGACGGTGGTGGGAAGCTGCCTCCTTGAACTGCTGCAGTCCACTTGCCATGGGGTGACACACATTGTCATAGGGAAGGAATTCTAGGATTTTGACTCAGCGACAGTGAAGGAACGGCAAAATATTTCCAAGTCAGGCTGGTGAGTGGCTTGAAGGGAAACTTGAAGGTGATAGTATCCCATATATCTGTTGCCCTTGTCCTTCGAGATGGAAGTGATCATGGGTTTGGAAGGTGCTGTCTGAGGATCTTAGGTGAATTTCTACAGTGCATCTTGTAGCTATGCAGCTACCGAGTGTCACTGGTGGATGGAGTGGATGCAGTGCCAATCAAGCGGGCTGCTTTGTCCTGGATAGTGTCAAGCTTCTTCAGTGTTGTTGGGGCTGCACTTATCCAGGCGTGTGGTGTATTCTATCACACTCCTGACGTGTGCCTTGTAGATGGTGGACAGGCTTTCGGGAATCAGGAGGTGAGTTACTTAGCCTCTGACCTGCTCTTATAGCCACTGCATTTATGTGATGAGTCCAGTTAAATTTCTGATCAATTATAACTCCCAAGAGGTTTATAGTGGGGAAATTCGGTGATTGTCATACCATTGATTGTCAAAGCCGGTGGGTAGATGGTCTCTTGGTGGTGATGGTCATAGCCTGGCATTGTGTGGTGCAAATGTTACTTGTCACTTGTCAGACCAAGTCTGGATATTGTCTAGATCTTGTGCATTTGGACATGGACTGCTTCAGTGTCTGAGGAATCGCAAATGGTGCTGAACATTGTGCAATCATCGGCGAACATCCCTACATCTGATCTTATGCTGGAGGGAGGATCTTTGATGAAGCAGCTGAAGATGCCTGGGCCTAGGACATTACCCTGAGGAACTCCGGCAGAGATGCCCTGGAGGTGAGTTAAGTGACCTCCAATAACCACGCCCATCTTCCTAAGTGTAAGGTATGACTCTAACCACCATGAGAGTTTGCCTCCTAATACCAATTGATTCCAGTTTTGCTAAGGCTCCTTGATGCCACACTCTGTCAAATGCAGCCTTGATGTCAAGAACTGATACTCTAACCTTACCTCAGGAATTTAGCTCTTTTGTCCATGTTTGAACCAAGACTGTAATGAGGTCAGGAGCTGAGTGGCCCTGGCGGAATCCAAACTGGGGTGTCACTGAGCAGGTTATTACTGAGCAGGTGCTGCTTGATAGTACTGTCGATGATACCTTCCATCAGTTTACTGATAATCGAGAGTAGACTGTTGGGGTGGTAATTGGCCGTGTTGGATTTGGAGATAGTGAGGACTGGTGAAAGGTCCTGACCTGAAATGTTGACTCTCCTGCTCCTCTGATGCTACTTGACCTGTGCTTTTTCCAGGTTCACATTTTATTGACTTTGGGTTGGATTTGTCCTGCTTTTTATGTACAGGACATACTTGGACAATTTTCCACATTGTCGGGTAGATGCCAGTGTTGTAATTGTACTGGAACAGCTTGGCAGGAGGAGTGGCAAGTTCTGGAGCACAAGTCTTTAAGTACTCTTGATGGAATATTGTCAAGGCCCATAGCCTTTGCAGTCTCCAAGGTTTCCAACCCTTTCTTGATATTATGTCGAGTAAATCGATTTGGCTGAAGATTAGTATCTGTAATGCTGGGCACCAGTGGAGGAGGCCAAAATAGATAATCTACTCGGCACTTCTGGCTGAAGATTACTGCAAAAGCTTCAGCCTTATCTTTTGCACTGACATGCTAGGCTCTTGCATCATTGAGGATGGGGATATTTGTGGAGCCTCCTCTTCCGGTGAGTTGTTTAATCATCCACCACCATTCACGACTGGATGTGGCAGGATTGCAGATCTCTGTCAATCACTTGTTGTTTTGGCATGTAAGCAGTCCTGTTTGGTGGCTTCACCAGGTTGACATCTCATTTTCATGCATGCCCACCTGTACTCTTCATTGAACCAGGACTGATCTCCGGGTTTGATGGTAATGTTTGAGTGGGAGATATACTGGGCCCTGAGGTTACAGATTGTGCTGGAGTACAAGTCTTCTGCTGTTGATGGCCCACAATGCCTCCCAGGTGCCCAATCCTGAGTTGCTAGATCTTTTCATAGAATCCCGACAGTATGAGGACAGTATTTGGCCCAACAAGTCCACACTGACCCTCTGAGGAGTAACCCACCCAGACCCTTTCCCCTATCCTATATTTCCCCTGACTAATGCACCTAACCTCTACATCCCTAGACACTATGTCAATTTAGCACAGCCAAATCATCATATTTGGATTGTGGGAGGAAACCGGAGCACACAGATGAAACCCACGCAGACACGGGGAGAATGTGCAAACTATACACATTCACCCAAAGCTGGAATCGAACACAAGTCCATGGCACTGTGCTAACCACTCAGCCGCTATGCCGTCCCTGTTCGAAGTCTGTCCCAGTTAGTGCCACGCAAAACGATGGAGGGTATTCTCAATGTGAAGGTGGTACTTCATCTCCACAAGGACAGTGCAGTGGTCGCTTTTACCAACACCGTCATGGACAGATGCATGTTTCTAGCAATGGACTGCAAGAGGACATCTCAAGGGCAACTAGAGATAGGAAATATCCAGTCAATGAGTATATTAACAAACTTCAGTCCTTTCGCCATAGTTTTCTACATGCTTGTTCATCAAGTACATACCCAAAACCCTTCCAAATCTGGTAAGTATTCTGCTTCTCCAACTGTTTTGGAGGTTCCATGACTCGCACCTCCACATAATAAACTCTTCATTTGAAGATGACCTTGAACTGATGATCTTCAGTTAAAAAGTAGCTGAGCAGTGGAAATAGATAATTTCTGTTAAATTTGTCACCCATGTGAAACCTCTGGAGTTCGTGCTTCTTCCTTTTTTTTTAGATAACTGAATCTCAGTTCGATTTATTTCTGCCTGATTTCACAGGTATTTTGAATCGGGTTTTGTGTTTCCTTTCAGAACTGGTTTGTCCTCCTTCTCTCACCGTGATGACCTTTGGCGGTTACCGGGAGGCGGGAGTGGAATTCGAAAAAGAACCGAACTTGCTGATTGTCAGGTCCTCCCTTTCGCGGCCTTGATTGGTTAGAAGGCGCCACCGTGCGTTAGCATCTCCACTTCCATTTGGTCTTGCCCTACGTCAATCAGACAAGGTAGAGGTTCGGTTGAGAGGAAAGGGGGTGGGAGATCGGCTTAAGATGGCGGCGTCGCTCAGTTGCATGTGTCGCCGCTCAACCCTGGACCTCTGTGGGAAAATTCTACGCTGCCGGCCCGCCACCAATCGCAAAAGGTCCGCGTTGAAAAGTTGTGAGGTAAAGCTTGGCTCGTCCCCGGCGTGTCGGACCCTGTCGGTCGAGAAAGGCCGCGGGCCGAGCGGCGCCGGGGCGGGAGGCCTGGCCCATGCCATCCTGCAGGAGAAGCTTCAACAGCAGGAACGGGCCAAAGAGGAGGCCGGCAGCGGGGAGCCAGGGGCTGGCGGCAGCGACGCGGGCACCGAGCAGGAGCAGAAACAGAAACAAAACGCGGCCTACGCCAAGAAAATGGTGCTGAGACTGGCGGGACTGCTGGGGGCTGGCAGCGCATTCGCCGTGGTCTACGTCTTCGGTGAGTGGCAGCAGCTCAGTGTCCACATCTGAAAAATCTCCAGCTGAAACATCTGGTTGCTGCATGGTTATCTCCATCTATATTTGCTATGTCAACTGTCACGCTGCAGTTGTAGACTGTAGCCTCGGGGTGGCACTGTGGACCGGCTTTCTGAAGTCACTCTCAGCTTAGGGTCCATCTGAATACAGGTACTGCACTGATTTTGTCACTAAGTTGAGAATCACACAACTCCAGATTATATTCCAGCAGGTTTATTTGAAACCGTACACCACCTGGTGAAGGAGTAGTGCTTCCAGATAAACCTGTTGGACTATAATGTGGTGTTGTGTGATTTTTAACTTTGTACCCTCCAGCCCAACACTGACACCTCCACATCATGATTTTGTCACTAACTGTGTAATTTGTTTTTGGAAATGTGGATACACTTGTTTGTAGGATCACAGGATTGTTTCATTGTAGAAGGAGGCCATTTAACCAGTCTGGACTCGAGACATTGGCTTGCTTTCTCTCCATGGATGCTGCCTGGCCTGATGTGGTCTCTGACTTTTTTTTGTTTTCATGCCATTTAGCCGGCATGTCTGTACCAGTTCTCCAAAGAGAGCTCCAATGAACTAATGTGTGTTCTTCTTAATGGGGGCTGTTATACCACAGCTATCTCACAGTTGTAGCTGATCAGGCATGTTGCTGATCAAACTGTGTGGCTGGTGTTATGAGACTGATTCTGTTGCCATTATGTCCTAAGGTAGGTCTTGAACCCAGAATTTTTGGCCAGAGGTAGGAATGCTATATACTGGGCTACTAGACTATTCTAGTTTTCTTAATTAACCAGCTTGGGTGATTAGTGAGCTGTGACACAACTGTAAATGCAGTGGCTGAATTGTGCACCTATTAATTGAATGTTACCAAAAAAACAAGACCTGTTGCTGAAGCTTTTTATCGTGCTGTCATCAGGGCAAATTTGAAAATGACCGCAGCGGTTTAGAGCACAGGAGAAAAGAGTGCTGATCAGTTGACAAGTCAACTCGAAAAGCTGAGTCACTGCCATTGCCAAAGCAATGAGAAACCCTGGACTTTCTGAGCTCCCAAATAACTCCAAAAAAAGCCATAAGGCCACATTTGTTAAACCTAAAACACCATATTATGTGTTAGATGTGATTCTGTGATTGCTCAACAGTCCTAGTGACAGGAACAACCAATGTAAAGTAATCAAACAGGTAACATGGCTCACTTATGTTTGCTAAATGTGACATATATTCATAACAATGTCGGGAAACAAAACAAATATTCAGGCCTTGCACTTTTTAAAAAATTACCCAAGACCTGAGAGTTCTTCACCCAGATCTCCAAATAATGCAAAGGAACTTGTAAGGTTACCTCATGGAACCTTTTCACTGATGCTTTGTCTCATTTTAGTATGTATTATGTCGGAGGGAATCCTGAGGGACAGGATTTACATATATTTGGAAAGGCAAGGACTGATTAGGAATATTCGACATGGCTTTGTGCTTGGGAAATTATGTCTCTCAAACTTGATTGTTTTCTGAAGAAGTAACAAAGAGGATTGATGAGGGCAGAGTAGTAGACATGATCTATATGGACTTCAGTAAGGCATTTGACAAGGTTCCCCATGGGAGACTGGTTAGCAAGGTTAGATCTCATTGAGTACAGGGAAAGCTAGCCATTTGGATACTGGCTCAAAGGTAGAAGACAGGATAGTGGTGGAGGGTTGTTTTTCAGACTGGTGATCATTGCACTAGCCATGTTATGGGTTGTGTAAAAATTGATTCTTTCTCACTTTGTCAGTTACTACATTCTGAAATAAGCTTTCATCTTGCTTTTGGGCATCTAGAGTTTTCCAATGAACCACTGTGTTCTGGAAATACAATTTTAACCTTTTTTTTGTTTAATTCTTATGCATATTTCTTCAGGATTGGCTTCCAGTAACTTGGTCGATTGCCCAATCCTTTTTTTAAAATATGGGTAGTAATGCTGACGATGACCGATGGAGTGCCACAAGGATTGGTGCTGGGTCCACTGCTTTTTGTCATTTTATATAAATGATTTGGGTGGGAGCATAAGAGGTATAGTTAGTAAGTTTGCAGATGACTTGGAGGTGTAGTGGACAGTGAAGAAAGTTACCTTGGATTACAACAGAAACTTGATCAGATGGGCCAATAGGCTGAGATATGGTAGATGGAGTTTAATTTAGATAAATGCAAAGTGTTGCATTTTGGGAAAACAAATCTTAGCAGGACTTATGCACTTAATGGTAAGGTCCGAGGCAGTGTTGCTGAACAAAGAGACCTTGGAGTGCAGGTTCATAGCTCCTTGAAAGTGGAGTCGCAGGTAGATAAGATAGTAAAGAAGCGTTTAGATTAGATTCTGATTAGATTAGATTCCCTACAGTGTGGAAACAGGCCCTTCGTCCCAACAACTCCACATTGACCCTCCGAAGAGTAACCCACCCAGACCCATTTCCCTCCGACTAATGTACCGAACACTGGGCAATATAGCACGGCCAATTCACCTGACCTGCACATCTTTTGGACTGTGGGAGGAAACTGGAGCATGCGGAGGAAACCCATGCAGATACTGGGAGAACATGAGCAACTGTCTGCGTGGAGTTTGCGAGGGTGGAATCGAACCTGGAACCCTGGTGCTGTGAGGCAGCAGTGCTAACCACTGTGCCGCCCCCTAGTATGCTTTCCTTTATTGGTCAGAGTATTGAGTACAGGAAGTATTGGGAGGTCATGTTTGCGGCTGTACGGGTCATTGGTTAGGCCACTTTTGCTATATTGTGTGCAATTCTGATCTCCTTCCTATCGGACGGATGTTGTGAAACTTGAAAGAGTTCAGAAAAGATTTACAAGGATGTTGCCGGGGTTGTCGAGGATTTGAGCTATAAGGAGAGGTTGAATAGACTGGGGCTGTTTCCCCTGGAGAGTCTAAGGCTGAGGGGTGACCTCATAGAGGTTTATAAAATCATGAGAGCCATGGATAGGATAAATAGACAAGTCTTTTCCCTGGGGTGGGGGAGTCCAGAACTGGAGGGCATAGGTTTAGGGTGAGAGGGGAAAGATATAAAAGAAACCTATGGGGCAATCTTTTCACGCAGAGGGTGATGCATGTCTGGAATGAACTGCCAGAGGAAGTGGTGAAGGCTGGTACAATTACAGCTTTTAAAAGGCATCTGGATGGGGATATGCATTGGAAAGGTTTGGAGGGATGTGGACCAAGTGCTAGCAAATGAGACTAGATTATTTTGGGATATCTGGTTGGCATGGACGAGTTGGATATCTCTGACTGTACGGCTGTGTAAAGACTGGGGTGATAGTCAGTAGGCAGAGATCTGTAAAGTTGTATCCTGTGTATAAACCTATCCTTTCATACTTTGCCATCTGGCTTCTCTCCATTTTAACAGTGAACATTGCCACCAACTAGTGGGAAAGATGTAGCGGAGCAAATATGCAAAGAGATTAGAGAGTTGAGAGAGATTAATTCTCATGAAGGACTGCATCCAGATGTAAGCTGGGATAGTAGTGGATGGGAAAGAAAGATGCAAGGGTTCCTAGAGATGTTCAGGGAATTTATACACGAGTGTATTTCCAATCCAAGCAAAGAAGAGATCACTGGCTCTGTTTATTCGAAATAAAGTGGACCAGGTGACATAGTGGAACAATGGGAGCCAGTTCTGCCTTAAAACGGCAGAAGGAAAAGGGTAAAGAATGATCTGGAGTCAGAATAATTAACTGGGGGAATTCCACCTTCAGTGGGGTAAGAATGGATCTGACCCAGATAAGTTGGAAACAAAGGTTGGTAGGTAAAACTGTTACTGAGGAATTGGCTGCCTTTAAAGAGGATGAGGCACAGTCTAGGTATATTCTTGTGGAGTGGAATGGTAAGGGAAATAAATCCAGAGCTCCTGGATGACAAAAGAGGGAGATTAAGATGAAGCAGAAAAAAGCCCAGTCCACTTATGATATGTGTGGCTTAGAATAAAGTAGAAAGTTTTCAAATCAGTGTGTAAATTAAGGAAGAAGGAGGAATTCTGACATGAGGGAACTTTCTCATGCAGCATGTCGTTAAGATCGAGGAAGCACCTCGATCGAGGATGCAGTGTAGTGGTTCATTGAGACACTTAAATGGGAATTATAAAGTTATTTGAAAACCTGCATGTGGGTTTGCTCGCTGAGCTGGGAGGTTCATTTCCAGATGTTTCGTCACCCTACTAGGTAACATCTTCAGTGGGACTCAGGCGAAGCAGTATGGATGATTTCTGCTTTCTATTTATATGTTTGGGTTTCTTTGGGTTGGTGATGTTATTTCCTGTGGTGATGTCATTTCCGGTTCTTTTTCTAAGGGGTGGTAGATGGGGTCTAACTCAATGTGTTTGTTGATAGAGTTCTGGTTGGAATGGCATGCTTCTAGGAATTCTCGTGCATTAGTGGGTGGCACGGTGGCACAGTGGTTAGCACTGCTGCCTCGCAGCGCCAGAGACCCGGGTTCAATTCCCGCCTCAGGCGACTGACTGTGTGGAGTTTGCACATTCTCCCCGTGTCTGCGTGGGTTTCCTCCGGGTGCTCCGGTTTCCTCCCACAGTCCAAAGATGTGCAGGTCAGGTGAATTGGCCATGCTAAATTGCCCGTAGTGTTAGGTAAGGGGTAAATGTCGGGGTATGGGTGGGTTACGCTTCGGCGGGTCGGTGTGGACTTGTTGGGCCGAAGGGCCTGTTTCCACACTGTAAAGTAATCTAATCTAATCTAAAAAAAAATGTCTCTGTTTGGCTCGTCCTAGGATGGATGTCTGGTCCCAGTCAAAGTGGTGTCCTTCCTTATCTGTATGTAAGGATACGAGTGAGAGAGGGTCATGTCTTTTTGTTTCTCAAAACGCGCTAAGTTATTTGAAAAGGAAACACGAGAGAGTTGCTTTTTCTAAGGGCCACGCTGGCTAACTAGTCTTCTTGCATGTGGATTCACTTAATTCAGAAACTGAATGAAGTAGGCTATTAGTAGAGAACATTGAAGTAAAACTGTTAGAGACTGAATCTCTTTTCCCAGGCCACCTCTTCATTTTACCAATCTGTTTATTTTTTTAAAATGCCTTTGAGTATAACCACAGTTGTCACAGCATTTGTGGAAGATGTGTCTCACTATAATCATTGCACCAGCCATGTAATGGGTTGTGTAATAATTGGTCCTTTCTCACTTTGTCAGTTACTACATTCTGAAATAACCTTTCATCTTGTTTTTGGGCACCCAGAGTTTTCCAATGAACCATTGTGTTCTGGAAATACAATTTTAACCTTTTTTTTGTTTAATTCTGGTACAGTTTTCTTCCCACTATCCTGTAGGTGACAAATCAGGATTGGCTTCCAGTAACTTGGTCAATTGTCCAATCCTTTTTTTTTAAATATGGGTAGTAATGCTGATGGTTTATTTGAATGCAGGAGGGAATTGAAAGTTGAGCTTTACTACTAAGCCTGTTGTCAGCTTTGTGCTGTGGTATCCTCTGTGTGTTAAAGGTTACAAGATCACAATCTAGTCATACCGTCCAATGCTGCACTGACAAATGGCTGTCTTTTCGTTGAGACTTTAATCCAATGTCCTGCCTGCCCTCTGGTCGATGTAAAGGATCCAATGGCACAAGGAGGAGCAAAGCACTTCTCTTGATTTCCGAATGATCATTTATCTCTTCAGAAGCACTGCTAATCAGTATTACTTCACTGTTTGTGTGCTCTTCTGTGCCAATTAATGCCACATTTCATACATTCTAGCAGCTAGATTTCAAAATTACTTCTTCATTCTGTAAAGCCTTTGCGATGGGCTCTATAAATATTCCAACTGTCCCTGACATGTGAGATGGAAGTTGTGAACATTTTGCCCATAGGATCTGATTAGATTAGATTACTTAGATTAGATTACTTAGTGTGGAAACAGGCCCTTCGGCCCAACAAGTCCACACCAACCCGTGGAAGCGCAACCCACCCATACATTTACCCCATCACCTAGCACTATGGGCAATTTAGCATAGCCAATTCACCTGACCTGCACATCTTTGGACTGTGGGAGGAAACCGGAGCACCTGGAGGAAACCCACGCAGACACGAGGAGAATGTGCAAACTCCACACAGTCGCCTGAGGTGGGAATTGAACCTGGGTCTCTGCCGCTGTGAGGCAGCAGTGCTAACCCCTGTGCTGCCCATATCTATTTGCAAGGTAAATTTTCAAGGCAACCTTGGGAAAATGTAGCTTCGTCGATTATATATAAATGTAAAATCTAGCTGAAAGACATATCAGTGTTGGGGGAAGTCATAATGTGTTGCTTGTAATTGAGCTGGGGGTAGATGAGGTTGGACTAGTTTCGTGCTCAATAAAGTAATTGTGCCTTTTAGCATTTTGTTAGTTTCTGTGTTGTGAATGCAAAGGTGAGCAGGCTACCACCACCCTGCACTCTGCCATCCTTATACAGTTGGTGGATACTGAGAAAGCTGTGGGGTAATCTGGATTAGAGTAGTGCTGGAAAAGCACAGCAGGTCAGGCAGCATCCGAAGAGCAGGAAAATCGACGTTTTGGGCAAAAGCCCTTCATCTATTCCAGCACCACTCTAATCTAGACTCTGGTTTCCAGTATCTGCAGTCCTTGTTTTTACTCTGGGATAATCTATTCTATCCTGCACTTTTCCCAGCCTGCTCAATTTTATTTATCTTTTATTCTACCTGTTTATTGAATTACCATATTGCATTAAATGCATTGATTGTGATTTGGAGCAGCATCTGTGGATCTCTGTGCAGCATTTTCTTTTCTAACATTGTGTTCTTTCTGAAAAGCGAGTGTTTAATTACTCAGGCATTTGGTTACTTTGAAAGATTACAAGCATATGCTTCTTAACTCAATTGCGTCTCAGTTTCAGCCAACATCTTTTTATTTCTGTTTCTCATCAGAATACTTGGGAGAGGCAGTGGTGTGGTGGCAACTGGACTAGTTATCCACACTCTAGCTAATATTGTGGGGACATGGGTTCATATCCCACGATGGCAGATGGTGGATGGTGAACTCCATTAAAAATACTTTGGAATAAAACACTAGCTTAATGGTGAACATGTGCCCCCTGTCAAGTTCACTGATGTTCTTAAGGGAAATAAATCAGCTATTAGACTAACCTTTCGATAAGTCTAGACTGGCAGCTAGTTTAAATGCGCGACCAGACTCCTGAGCAATTTCAGGATGTACAATAAACACTTACCTAGCCAGCAGTATAGCTGTACCACAAGACCCTCTGTGGGCAATAAAGAAAAGCATACCAAAACGCCACCTTCACTATCCTATCTACCTGAGACTCCACTTTCAAGAAACTGTGAACCTGCTTTCCAAGGTCTCTTTGTACTGCAACACTTCCCAGGACCTTACCATTAAGTGTTTTAAGTCCTGCCCTCATTTGCCTTTCCAAAATGCCACATCTCGCATTTATCTAAATTAAATTCCATCTGCCACTCCTCAGCCCATTGGCCCATCTGATCAAAATCTCATTGCACTCAGAGGGAATCTTCTTTGCTGTCCACGACAACTCCAATTTTGGTGTCATCTATAGACTTAGTAGCTGTATCTCCTGTGTTCACATACAAATCCATTCATGTAAATGGGATAAAACAGAGAACCCAGCACCAATCCTTGTGGTAAACCACTGGTCACAGGCCTCCAGTCCAAAAAGCAAACCTTCACCACTACTGTCTTCCATCTTCGAGCCAGTTCTGTATCCAAATGGCTAGTTTTCCCAGTATTCCATGAGATCTAACCTTTCTAACCAGTCTACCATGAGGAACCTTCTTGAACGCCTTGCTGAAGGCCATATAGATCACGCCCACCGCTCTGCCCACGTCAATCCTCTTTGTTACTTAGAATCATAAAGTCATAGAGATGTACATCATGGAAACAGACCCTTCGGTCCAACTTGTCCACGCCGACCAGATATCCCAACCTAATCTAGTCCCACCTGCCAGCACCTGGTCCATATCCCTCCAAACGGTTCCTATTTATATACCCATCCAGATGCTTTTTAAATGTTGCAATCGTACTAGCCTCCACCACTTGCTCTGGCAGCTCATTTCATACACGCACCACCCTCTGCATGAAAAAAATTGCCCCCAGGTCTCTTTTATATCTTTCCCTTCTCACCCTAAACCTATGCCCTCTAGTTCTGGACTCCCCCACCCCAGGAAAGAGACTTTGTCTATTTATCCTATCCATGCCCCTCATTATTTTATAAACCTCCACAAGGTCACCCCTCGGCCTCCAACACTCCAGGGAACACAGCCCCAGCCTATTCAACCTCTCCCTATAGCTCAAATCCTCCAACTCTGGCAGCATCCTTGTATATCTTTTCTGATTCTTTTCAAGTTTCACAATTCCCTTTTGATAGGAAGGAGACCAGATTTGCATGCAATATTCCCACAGTGGCCTAACCAATGACCTGTACAGCCACAACATGACCTCCCAACTCCTGTGCTCAATACTCTGACCAATAAAGGAAATATACCAAATGCCTTCTTCACTATCATATCTACCTGTGACTGCACTTTCAAGGAGTTATGAACCTGCACTCCAAGGTCTTTGTTCAGCAACGTTCTCTAGGACCTTACCATTAAGTGTATAAGTCCTGCTAAGATTTGCTTTCCCAAAATGCAGCACCTCACATTTATCTAAATTAAACTCCAGGTGCCACTCTTCAGCTCATTGGCCCATCTGATCAAGATCCTGTTGTAATCAGAGGTAGCCTTCTTTGCTGTCCACTACACCTCTAATTTTGGTGTCATCTGCAAGCTTACTGACTGTATATACCTCCTATGTTCATATGCAAATCATTTATATAAATGACAAAGTAGTGAACCCAGCACTCATCCTTGTGGCACTCCACTGGTCACAGGCCTCCAGTCTGAAAAACAATCCACCACCACCACCCTCTGTCTTCTAGCTTTGAGCCAGGTCTGTATCCAAATGGCTAGTTCTCTCTGTATTCCATCAGATCTGACCTTGCTAACTGGTCTACCATGGGGAACCTTGTCAAATGCCTTATTGAAGTCCATATAGATCACGTCTACTGCCCTGCCCTCATCAATCCTCCTGGGGTGGGGGAGACATAATTTCCCATGCAAAAAGCCATGTTGACTATCCCTAATCAATCCTTGCTTTTCCAAATACACACAAATCATGAGCCTCAGGATTCCTTCCAACAGGTTGCTCACCACCGATATCAGGCTTGACTTGTCTATTGTTCCTTGGCTTTTCCTTACCACCTTTCTTAAATAGTGGTACCACATAGCCAACCTCCAGTCTTCCAGCACCTCATTTGTGACTATCTATGATTCAAATATCTCAAAGGGCCCAGCAATCACTTCCCTAGCTTCCCACAGAGTTCTAGGTTATACCTGATCAGGTCCTGTAGTCCACTTTTATGCCTTTCAAGACATCCAGTAACACCACCTCTAATATGGAAATTTTTGAAGATGTCACCATCTATTTCTCCATATTCTATATCTTCTGTGTCCTTCTCCACAGTAAATATTGATGCAAAATACATGTTTAGTATTTCCTCCATCTGCAGTTCCACACATAGGCTGCCCTGCTGATCTTTGAGGGGTCCTATTGTCTCCCTAGTTATTCTTTGACCTTAATGTATTTATAAAATCCTTTTGGATTCTCCTTAATCCTATTTGCCAAAGCTATCTTATGCCCCCTATTTTGCCCTCCTGATTTCCCTCTTAAGTATACTCCTCCTACCGTTATACTCTTCTAAAACTTCACTTACTCTATCCTGTCTATACCTGACAATGCTTCCTTTTTCTTAATCAAAACCTCAATTTCTCTAGTCATCCTGCATTCCTTACACCTACTAGCTTTACTTTTCACCTTAACAGGAATATACTGTCTTTGGATTCTCGTTATCTCATTTCTGAAGGCTTCCCATTTTTCAGTTGTCCCTTTACCTGCGAACATCAGTTCCCAATCAGCTTTTGAAAGTTCTTGCCTAATACCGTCAAAATTAGCCTTCCTCCAATTTAGAACTTCAGCTTTTAAATCCAGTCTATCCTTTTCCATCAGTATTTTAAAACTAATAGAATAATGGCCATTGGCCCCAAAGTACTCAACCACTGACATCTCAGTTACTCAGGTACATCCACATACTGAATCAGAAAATTTTCTTGTACATACTTAACAAATTCCCCTCCATCTAAACCCTTAACACTTTGGCAGTCCCAGTCTGTTTGGACAGTTAAAATCCCCTACCACAACCACCCTATTATTCTTACAGATAACTGACATCTCCTTAAAAATTTATATCCCCTTCATTTACCATGCCCAAAGAACAGGAAATTACATCACCACAGGAAATGACATCACCAACCCAAGGAAACCCAAACATAAATATAGAAAGCAGGAAACACCAGCAGTGCTTCATCCGGAGGTTCACTGAAGATGTTACCGAGTAAGGTGACAAAACATCTGAAAATGAATCTTTTAGTTCAGCAAGCAAACCTACATCTAGAACCTCAACCTGAGCTACAAATCTTCTCAAAACTTGCTGTTTCTCAATCTCCTGCTGAAAGGCCAATTTCCCCTCTCCTCACTCGTACCCCCCACCCACCCCTCCACATTAAGCTGCCATCTTGTCCCTCCCTAAACCACATTTCTGTAATTGCTATGATATCCCAGTCCCATGTTGCTAACCATGCTCTGAGTTAATCTGCCTTCCCAGTTAGGCCTCTTGCATTGAAATAAATGCAGTTTAATTTACCTCATTCTCTGCTTTGTTCCTTCTTTCCCAGGCTGTTTGACTTGCTCCTTTTCCCAACTGTATCAGTCTTAGATTGATCTCTTTCCTCACTATCTTGCTGAAACCTGCCTCCGCCCAATCCTAAACCTTCCTAGTTTAAATCCTCCCAAGTAACTTTCGCAAATCTCCCTGCCAGTATATTAGTCCCTTTCCCCAATTCAGGTGCAATCCATCCTTCTTGTACAGATCACTTCTACCCCAGAAGAGATTTCAATGATGCAAAAATATGAATCTTTCTCCCATGCACGAAATCCTCAGCCACCCATTCATCTGCTCTCTCCTCCTATTCCTACCCTCACTAGCTCGTAGCACCAGGAGTAATCCAGATATTAGTATTCTCAAGGACCTTTTTAAATTCTGCCTAACTTTCTATATTACCCCTTCAGAATCTCCTCCTTTTCCCTTCCTCTGTTGTTGGTACTAATGTGTACAATGACCTTCTGCTGGTCCCTCTCCCATTCTGCACCCTCTGAGACATCCTTGATCTTGGCACCAGGGAGGCAACATACCATTCTGATTTTTCACTGCTGGCCACATAAACGTCTGCCTGTTCCTCCTGACTAAAGAGTCCCCTATTACAACTGTTCGCTTGGAACCTATCGTATCCCTCATTACATTAAAGCCTTACTCAATAGCAGAAACATGGCTGTTCGTTCCCCTGAGAGTCTGTCACCCCCTACATTTTCCAAAACAGCATACTTGTTTGAAATGGGGATAGCCACAGAAGACTCCTTCACTACCTGCCTGCCTCTCCTACCTTTTCCTGAAGTTAACCCATCTATCTGACATATCTGTAGTTTTTATCCCTTCGTATCACTGCCATCCCTCACACTCCTGGTTCTTGTAAATTCCTCATTGCCTCGAACTGTCACTCCAACTGATCCATTTGATCTGACAGGATTCACACCCAAGACACTTCCTGGAGATATAATCCTCAGTAACATGTAAACTCTGCCAAAATTCTCACATCTGACAAGAAGAGTATATCACTCTGATAAAGGACATCTTTGCTTCTTCACAATCACAGACCCATAAAATAGCAGTCTTTTTGCTTCAAAAAACAAGTGCTCTGGGTTAACTTATGATTTTTATTTTTTAAAACTTAATTGAGACAGATTTCAATAAAACATAATCAAGAAAGAACCCACTCTACTCACTGCTGTATACTTGGAGCAAGGTTACACGTTAAAACTATGCATTTATTTGTTCCTGTGCTGTGAGCTGCCCCACACAGGTTCCTTCAAGATCAATTATGAATTTTGCTGTTTAAGTTTTCCTAGTCGAACTCTGATGTCCAGAGATACATGAATACAAACAGCAAAGGAAGTAACTGCAGATTCACTGCGTGACAGTTAGCAGTGTAGGTTCCTCGCTCTTGCTCTCATCCATATTCCTCTGAACCCTTCCTATTCATATACCCAACCAGGTGCCTTTTAAATGTTGTAATTGTACCAGCTCACCACTCCCTCTGGCAGCTCGCTTCCATCTCAAAATAAGTGCCATCATTGTGTTTACCTTCCTAACTACTCAGTCAACCTGCAAGTTAACTCTAGAGAATCTTGGACTAGAACTCCCACATCTCTGCACTTCAGACTTCTGAATTTTCTCCCTATTTAGAAAACAGTCCATGCTACTATTCTCCCTACCAACGTGCATGACCTTGTACTTACCCACGTTGTACTCCATCTGCCACTTCTTTGCCCACTCTCTTAACCAAATCCTTCTGCAGCCTCCCTTGAACAGCATTAGTTGTTAATTGCATTGGGATGTCGAGGGGACAAGAATGAAATGATGCAACATGCATATTAATTCCTATATTTATGGTTTTCTGTCACTGGAGGCTCCTCAACTGTTGGAGCTCCCTCTTGTGGCTGAACAAATGCAGCAGGGCTGGAATACCATTCTTTCCAACGGTTTTAGCCCTGGTGTTTTCCTTTGCTCAGCTAAGTGTAAGTCCAACTGTAAGCTTGTTTGAGAGACCATAAGACATAGTGCGGAAGTAAGGACATTCGGCCCATCGAGTCCACTCCGCCATTCAATCATGGCTGATGGGCATTTCAACTCCACTTACTCGCATTCTCCCCTAAGCTCTTAATTCCTTGTGACATCAAGAATTTATCAATTTCTGCCTTGAAGACATTTAGCGTCCCAGCCTCCACTGCACTCTGTGGCAATGAATTCCACAGGCCCACCACTCTCTGGCTGAAGAAATGTCTCCGCATTTCTGTTCTGAATTTACCCCCTCTAATTCCACGGGTCCTAGTCTCC